>NC_092280.1:15553524-15656024 GCF_036320965.1 Panulirus ornatus
AGATTCGGATCTTGACCTCTGACGTCATAGATGCGGATCGTGGCCTCTGACGTAAGAGATTCGGATCTTGACCTCTGACGTCATAGATGTGGATCATGGCCTCTGACGTAATGTGTCGTGCGGATCCTGACCTCTGATGTCCTAGTTGTGGATCGCGGCCTCTGACGTCATGCGTTGCTTGGATCGTGGCCTATGACGTCATGCATCACGTGCATTGTGCCCTCGGACGTCATACATGAACAAGGCGACCCCAAGACGTAATGCGTGACGTGGATTGCGACACGTGACGTAGTTGGACCTGGCTGGCCCGCGTGACCGCTGACCTCTGTTATGGGAATGATTATAACCCCTGACCTCTGACCTCTGATAAGCTAGTTGGGTTGTAACCTCAGACCTTTCAGGTCTCTTGGTGACCTTTTAACCTTCAGCCTCTCCTGGCCTGCTGCAGGTGAGGTGTGGCCTGCAGCGTCTACCTGGAAGTGTTAACTTTAAGTTAACATTATTAACACTGAGAGGGACGGGCGGGAGGAGGAGAGGGACGGGCGGGAGGAGGGGAGGAACGGAGAGAGACGGACAGGAGGAGGAGAGGGACGGGCGGGAGGAGGAGAGGGACGGGCTGGAGGAAGAGAGGGACGGGCAGGAGGAGGAGAGGGACGGGTGGGAAGAGGAGAGGGACGGGCGGGAGGAGGAGAGGGACGGGCGATTGCAGCAGCACGGGAGGAGGAGAGGGACGGGCAGGAGGAGGAGAGGGACGGGCGGGAGGTAGAGAGGGACGGGCGGGAGGAGGAGAGGGACGGGCAGGAACAGGAGATGGACGGGCGATTGCAGCAGCACGGGAGGAGGAGAGGGACGGGCGATTGCAGCAGCACGGGAGGAGGAGAGGGACGGACGGGAGGAGGAGAGGGACGGACGGGAGAAGGAGGGGGACAGGAGGAGGAGAGGGACGGGCGGGAGGAGGAGAGGGACGGGCAGGAGGAACGGAGAGGGACGGGCAGGAGGAGGAGAGGGACGGGCGGGAGGAGGAGAGGGACGGGCTGGAGGAACGGAGAGGGACGGGCGGGAGGAGGAGAGGAACGGGCGGGAGGAGGAGAGGGACGGATGGGAGGAGTAGAGGAACGAGCGATTGCAGCAGCACGGGAGGAGGAGAGGGACGGGCGGGGAGGAGGAGAGGGACGGAGCGCGGGAGGAGGAGAGGGACGGAGCGCGGGAGGAGGATACCAGACCTGGTGTATGGCGGCTGTGATCACGACGAAGAGGAAGGTACGGATTATCATCGTTGCTCAACTGAGAGAAATGACTGCAGGTGTGAGGCATGGTGGAGGCTGGCAGGAGGGGGTGTGTGTGTGTGTGTGACCAGGAGACGTGGCTATTGTGATGACTGCAGGTGTGAGGCATGGTGGAGGCTGGCAGGAGGGGGTGTGTGTGTGTGTGACCAGGAGACGTGGCTATTGTGATGACTGCAGGTGTGAGGCATGGTGGAGGCTGGCAGGAGGGGGTGTGTGTGTGTGTGACCAGGAGACGTGGCTATTGTGATGAGATGGATCAACACGCACACAGTCCCCTGTTCCTGCCGCTACTGCCACCTCCGAGGAAAACCTGAAGTGGTGATGGGAGGAGGGAGAAGGATGGGTGGAGGAGGAGGGGGAAGGATGAGTGGAGGAGGTGGTAGGATGGGTGAAGGAGGAGGGATGGGTGGAGGAGGAGGGGGAAGGATGAGTGGAGGACGGTGGTAGGATGGGTGGAGGAGGGGGAAGGATGGGTGGAGGAGGGTGAGGGATGAGTGGAGGAGGGTGAGGGATGGGTGGAGGAGGGTGGGGGATGGGTGGAGGAGGGTGAGGGATGGGTGGAGGAGGGTGGGGGATGGGTAGAGGAGGGTGAGGGATGGGTGGAGGAGGGTGGGGGATGGGTAGAGGAGGGTGAGGGATGGGTGGAGGAGGGTGAGGGATGGGTGGAGGAGGGTGAGGGATGGGTGGAGGAGGGTGAGGGATGGGTGGAGGAGAACGAGAGATATAAAGAGAAGGGTGTGGGGTAGAGAGACAGTGGGAGGACTGGAAAGATGTAGAGAAGGGTGAAGGAGGGAGTCAAGATGGGTGGGAAAGGGAGGGTAAGCGGTGGAGGGAGTGTTCAGTCAGGGTGAGGGCCTGGTGTGAGGGAGGGAGGTGAAGGGTAAGATGGCTGGCACGGGAGGGCCGCCCAGGTAGGCTGTGTTAAAGAGGCGCACGGCATAACACCCGCGCCACCGGCACCCCAGCGTGTGGCGTGCACGCAGATGACACGACCGTCTCACACTGACGATGGTTACCACAACCTGACGGTATAGGACAACACTGACGATGGTTACTACAACCTGACGGTACAGTGCAACACTGACGATGGTTACTACAACCTGACGGTACAGTGCAACACTGACGATGGTTACCACAACCTGACGGTACAGGACAACACTAACGATGGTTACTACAACCTGACGGTACAGTACAACACTAACGATGGTTACCACAACCTGACGGTACACTACAGCACTGACGATGGTTACTACAACCTGACGGTACAGTGCAACACTGACGATGGTTACTACAACCTGACGGTACAGTACAACACTAACGATGGTTGCTACAACCTGACGGTACAGTACAACACTAACGATGGTTACTACAACCTGACGGTACAGTACAACACTAACGATGGTTACCACAACCTGACGGTACAGTGCAACACTAACGATGGTTACCACAACCTGACGGTACACTACAACACTGACGATGGTTACTACAACCTGACGGTACAGTACAACACTAACGATGGTTACTACAACCTGACGGTACAGTACAACACTAACGATGGTTACCACAACCTGACGGTACAGTGCAACACTAACGATGGTTACCACAACCTGACGGTACACTACAACACTGACGATGGTTACTACAACCTGACGGTACAGTACAACACTAACGATGGTTACTACAACCTGACGGTACAGGACAACACTAACGATGGTTACTACAACCTGACGGTACAGTACAACACTAACGATGGTTACTACAACCTGACGGTACAGTACAACACTAACGATGGTTACCACAAACTGACGGTACAGTACAACACTAACGATGGTTAATACAACCTGACGGTACAGTACAACACTAACGATGATTAATACAACCTGACGTTACTGTACAGCTTGGTAACATGGGTCTGGTGGGTACTCTCTGTACACGGTGAGTACAGCTGGCTAACATACAGTACACTCTCCATACACTTTAAGTACAGCTGGCTAACATACAGTACACTCTCCATACACTTTAAGTACAGCTGGCTAACATACAGTACACTCTCCATACACTTTAAGTACAGCTGGCTAACATACAGTACACTCTCCATACACTTTAAGTACAGCTGGCTAACATACAGTACACTCTCCATACACTTTAAGTACAGCTGGCTAGCATACAGTACACTCTCCATACACTTTAAATAGAGCTTGCTGATACAAACCTGGAGTGGATTCTGTGTACCGTGTATATAGTATACAGAACGTCAGGTATGTAGCCCAGGTATATACAGAGATTATGCTCAATGTAGCAGGTGTGTAGGATACCTCACAGATAACAATAGTCCCTTCCTCGTATCTTGTTTATTGATTTCTCTTTCTTTATCTTTGTGTATTATAATGGATCGACCTCGGGGCAATGTAGTCCACATCATATTTGGACCTATTTTCAGATCCTCCTGCACTCCAAAGCTGTGCTGTTGCCAGTAGCAGGGAAGTGACGGACTCCTGTGGAGCGATGAGAAGTTCTTTGATGAGATTTTACTCCCGGTGTTACTGAGTCTTGCCTAGGGTGGCCTTCCATTGGCGATATAACATCGTGCAGGCGGAATCCGGTAACACCCATATATATATATATATATATATATATATATATATATATATATATATATATATATATATATATATATATATATTCCTATAAGTCCACGGAGAAAATGAAACACGAAAAGTTCTGAAGTGCACTTTCGTGTAATAATCACATCATCAGGGGAGACACAAGAGAGAAATATAACAGTCAGCTGATATATATATATATATATATATATATATATATATATATATATATATATATATATATATATATATATATATTATCCCTGGGGATAGGGGAGAAAGAATACTTCCCACGTATTCCCTGCGTGTCGTAGAAGGCGACTAAAAGGGAAGGGAGCGGGAGGCTGGAAATCCTCCCCTCATTTTTTTTTTTTTCCCAAAGAAGAAACAGAGAAAGGGGCCAGGTGAGGATATTCCCTCAAAGACCCAGTCCTCATCCTCTGTTCTTAACGCTACCTCGCTAATGCGGGAAATGGCGATTAGTATAAAAAAATATATATATATATATATATATATATATATATATATATATATATATATATATATATGCAAACAACAGATACTATGAGTAGCCGTTGTTAGCTGTGAGTGAGGTGGGCAGTGCGGGAGTGGCGCCCACGTCGTGTGAGGTTGACATGGATGATAGAGTGGTGAGGGGACGGGTCAGGTCCTGTGTTCAATACTTGGCCACCATTATCTAAAGTCGTCACATCCTCTTCCGTCCCTGGCCTCGGCCTACCCTCCTTAACTACTTCCGTTCTCCTGGCTCACCCCCCTCTCTCTCTCTCTCTCTCTCTCTCTCTCTCTCTCTCTCTCTCTCTCTCTCTCTCTCTCTCTCTCTCTCTCTCTCCTCCTCTTCTTCCTGAACTTCTTCCCTCTTGGTAGATAGGCTGGAACGTCATCATCTTTTCCTCTGCTTAGCTATGTGCACTCCACATTAATCTAGCGACT
The DNA here is from genome assembly GCF_036320965.1 of Panulirus ornatus. NCBI lineage: Eukaryota > Metazoa > Arthropoda > Malacostraca > Decapoda > Palinuridae > Panulirus > Panulirus ornatus. The sequence goes on from NC_092280.1 coordinate 15,558,365, forward strand.
TCTTTGCCTCCTTATTTCATCTTTTCCTTTCGCTGAATTCTTTTACGTTCCATCCGCCCCGCATCCTTATCTCTTCGTCTTATCTCTTCCCTCTCACCGGAGGTCCATTCCACACGTGGTTTATCTTGGTGTCCTACACACAAGAGACGGTGGTGAAGCCAGAACTACCGAAGGTGCGGCCCTGGGCCCCGCGCTGCTGCTGCTGGTGGGGACTCTGGCGAGGTGCATGATTAGCATCTCGACAATGGACGCTCGAGCGGAATACGCTTATAACTTCTTGCCTCGACTGGATGTGTCCTTGAGATCTCAAGGACCGTATGTAAGGAGGTCACTTAAAAACATGGGTTTAAGACCGTACGATAATTGGTGTAGGAGCCAACCTAACCTTACGATGAGGTTTGCCACCTCGAAGAACCCGGGAACGGGACCTCGTCTGGCATATCTTTACTAACACCCTCGCCTCACGAAGCGCCAGGGTGGTACCTCACACAGGTGTCTTCGCCCACGTTGCATGGCTACAGACGCTCTTAGAAAGGTTCTCGCGGTCTGGTCATGTGATTCTACGAACAGTCTCAGGCACTGGCTCTTTCCGGGAAGACCTTTTAAACCCCCCCACACGCCTCCACGAAGCCATCTGCACCCCTGATACATTGTATGCATCTACAGTCGACCCTCCACACCTCCAGCACATCCTATCATCTGTAGTCCCTCCCCTACAGCATCTTTACATGTAGGAAGCCCCTCTACAACTTCAGTCCACCATTATGCTACACCTACAGCAGCATCGCGAGCACCTGTATGATGACATCGCCAGGCCACTCACACCCGCAGCAAGACCTTGATAATGCGACGCGCAGGTCATTCATGACCCAAGTAAGCCATCGGCTACATCGAAAGGAGGTCATTATCGTCCACATCCCCGGCGGCCTACAGGCCCAGCTACTCCCTCAGCAGCCTCACTGGGTCGTGCACTCCTCCAGGAGGCCCTTAACCAGAACCATCTCAGGCGTCAGGCCATCTACACTGACAGTAGACCATCCCCACACCCAGGAGGAGGTCTGCAGACCATCTACACTCACAGTAGACCATCCCCACACCTAGGAGGAGGTCTGCAGGCTACTACACTCTCAGTAGACCATCCCTACACCCAAGAAGGAGGTCTGCAGACCATCTACATTTACAGTAGACCATCCCCACACCCAGGAGGAGGTCTGCAGATCATCTACATTCACAGAAGACCATCCCTTACTCCCAGGAGGAGGTCTGCAGACCATCTACATTCACAGAAGACCATCCTCACACCCAGGGGGTGTTACACAGCCCCAGGAGGGGGAGCCACAAGTTCAGGATCTGTGGTCCAGTGCCCGAGGTGTGTAAGTCTTGCCAAGTTTGCCAGTATGTTGATGAGTATGCAAATGAGTCAAGTCTCGGTGGCGGACGGCAAGTGTGTGAGCTCTTGTTTCCCCTCTAGAGGTGGGTTGAGCGGGGCTGGAGGCACGGAAGGGGTGGAGAGGGTAGTGGTAAGGCCACACTGTTGCTGTGGGGGGAGACGTGGCGGGGATGAGTTTAAGGGCGAGAGTTGGAGGGACAGCATGATCTCAAGATCTCTGAAGTGAGACAGTCTCGATACCCCACGATACCCGTCCTCAGATGACCCCCCGTTAAGAGATACTCCTTCTCCACACCTGACTTCTCCCACACACTCTTCCTCACCTAACTAACTCCTTCTCCACACCTGACTTTTCCCCCACACACTCTTCCTCACCTAACTAACTCCTTCTCCACACCTGACTTCTCCCACACACTCTTCCTCACCTAACTAACTACTTCTCCACACCTGACTTCCCCCACACACTCTTCCTCACCTAACTAACTCCTTCTCCACACCTGACTTTTCCCACACACTCTTCCTCACCTAACTAACTCCTTCTCCACACCTGACTTCTCCCACACACTCTTCCTCACCTAACTAACTCCTATCCACACCTGACTTCTCCCACACACTCTTCCTCCCCTAACTCACACTCCTGACTTCCCCACTCACTCCATCTCCCCCAAACTAACCCCTTCTCCACACATGACTTAAGAGAGAGAGAGTCTTGACACCTCTCACACCTTCCCCTTTGCGCCAGCTCCTCATTCCTGCCCATAGGGTGAGGCTGTGTGTGTGTGTGTGTGTGTGTGTGTGTGTGTGTCAGGAGGTCGAGGAAGTAAATAATGTCTTCTGTTGTGGAAACGTTACTGTCCCGTGATTACTGTGTCACCATTATGTCTCCCCACCCCACCCCAACCCCGTCGTAACATTCTCTCTCTCCCCCGCTACGACGCTCCTCCTCCTCCTCCTCCTCTCTCCAGCACTTCACCCTCGTGTCTCCTTCCTCCTCTCCTGTGCCTGGTGTTGCCTCCTCTCCCCCTCCCTATATATATATAATGAGGCCCTTTCCTCCCCGAGTCTCCCCCTTTCTTTCCCCCAGTCTTTTCCTCAAGGCACTCCTCACCTGGCGTCCCTTTCCGTATTAGCCTGCCCGTTGGCCTCTAACACACACACACACACACACACACACACACACACACACACACACACACACACACACACACACCTCCTCCTCCTGCTGCCTCCATATTCTTACAGTCACAGGTCCCTCCACTCTACTCCACCCACCCCTCCAACTCCACTTGCCGCCTCCCTCCTTCCCTCCACCGCCTGAAGCCCCAGGGGAGGCAGAGCACCAGGGGGAGTTTCCCTTCGCCTGGGTGTCGACTATCACTACTTGCTGATTAAATCCCACCCAATTTTTCACTTGAAGGTCGAGGCCGGGGGTAGAGGGGAGGCTCAGCTGAGGGAGGGAGGGAGGAAGGGGCCCCAGTCATCGAATCTGGGTGGGTTAGGAGGATAGGGAGGGAGAGGTCGAGGAGGGAGTACTGTAGGAAGGGACGGGGTCGTGGGGGAGGGAGGATGTAGGGGATAGAGGGAAGAATGATGGAGGAGGAGGAGGAGGGAACATGAGTGTGATGGATGAGGGGCACTGGTCAGCACGCGCCTCTCACAGTGCTGGCTGACGTGCCTCATGTCGTCTTCCTCCTTGACGCTCTGCTGGCGACCTCCACACTGCTCATGAAACAACATTACTCTCCCACTGTGGCCAGAGCTTTACCCACGTCTCTCTCAGTATTGTCTCTATATTTCACGTCTTGTTTCATTCTCTATGGCTGTCTGTACCTGGTTCACGAGGCCGCTGTGTGTCGTTGTCCACGTCTCATGTCTGTGTGTGTGTCTGTCTGTCTGTCTGTCTGTCCGCGTGTGCTACAATGTGTCTGTACACGTGTGTTGTGTTGTCTGTTGGTTTTTGAGTAGCAGCAACGAGAGTGTGGTCGAGGGCACCTGGCAGCCTCGCCTGGGAATGAGAGGGAGGCACCTCGGCAGAGATCGCATCATCACCATATCCTCCCTCCCTCGCAGGACGCACACACACACACACACACACACACACACACACACACACACACACACACACACACAAAGTGAATAACACGTATACGTATAATTCATTATGGTATGAACACTGTGTATAAAGCTTCTCGTCTGAACGTGATTGTGTCGTAAGGTGCGAGTGATGCCCGAAATGGAGAGGTGGGTGACCATGCCGGGCCGGTGCACCCATGTCTGAGGCAGTGTGGGGGTCGTGGCTACCTGGACCACACTTCCAGGTGGGAACAGTAGCCACCTGACGAACACGACGGTGGTGCTGAGGACGATCTTTGAGGTATTGGAGACCACGGAGACTGGCAATGGCTTCCTCGATAGTTACCATTGTTTTCAAATTTGTGGAGGGTGTGTGGAAGACGAGGGAAAATCTGTTTTCTCTTTCATAGGGTGTGAGAATATAAAATGACTGACTCTTAGATTGGTTCAATTAATATCTTAGTTTATAGGTGTTAATCAGGTAGTTTGGCGTCTGCTATTGGAGACATCATCAGGACACAGCCATGATAGCGTGATGGAGAGGCTTTGATTATACTCGGGCAGGGAAGTTTGAAGGTAGTCCATCTTCTGTGTTGGTGGTGATGGTGGGGAGGGTGTGGGTGTGTGTGGAGTAAACTAGGGTGGAACTTCTGCCACAACACCAGACGGACGTCAAGCTGTATTGGTGGGTAAGAGGGAGGAGGAGGGAAGAGTGGGGGGTATACAGGAAGTGTTCAGTTCCGGCTTCTGCTTTGTACACTCGGGTATATCCCTCTTTATGCTGCTGCCTGCCTTCTTGCGCTCCTGTTTCTCCTCCTCCTCCTCTTGCGCGCCTGTGTGTGCGTGTGCGTGTGTGTGTGTGTGTGTGTGTATGTGTGTGTGTGTGTGTGTGTGTGTTAATGTGTTTCGACCCAGGATTCCCCAACCAACACAGTTCATATCCCGATTTCAGAATCGTCGGGAGGTGGGCTGGTGCGGGAGACGAGCCAGAGGTCCCCCCTCGTAGGCACTGAAATAAGGGGGGTTCAGAACGTCCCATAGAACCCTAGAGGTGTTGTTGGAGGAAATGCGAATGACAGTTTACCGGAGGCGGGGAAAGGCAAAGAAAAGGGCTCCAGGAGGGAGGGGCTGATGTGGTGGGTGGTGGAGGGGGAAGGGTGGGCTGGCTGACTACCCACCTGGCTGGGCCGCTGATCAATAGCACAGGTAGTGGGGGGCCACCATCAACAGGTTGGAGGGTAGGACGGAGGGGCAACAGTTGCCACCTCGGCCTCACGACTTGCCCACACCCGGGGAGGGAAGATGGCCTATTATTTCTATAGTTTTATTCTCTCATTTTTTTCCGGTGGAATGGTTTGTGTGCGTGTTATGGAAGGGGGGAGGGAAGATGGGTGGGCGAAGTAACGGGGGGAATGGCTGGGTAGACGTGGCGTTGGTTGGGGTAATTAGGGGCTCTGGCTGTGCTGTCATGTGTACAGGGTGTTGTAAGGTGTACGTAAGACGCAGGGGTTAAGGCTGGCCTCCCAAGGGGTTAGGATGGTGGGGGGTGGGTCTTGAGGTGGCTGTGTGTATATATGAGGTCTGGAGGTGAGCGGTTGCATGGGGAGGTGTACCCAAGTGGAAATGGGTGGAGGTGTGTGTGTGTGTGTGTGTGTGTGTGTGTGTGTGTGTGTGCGCGGAATGTACAGTGTGGTGAAGGAAATAGAGAGGTGTAGGGTGCTCTCGGTATGTGCATAGATATGGGAATGTGTAGTAAAGTGTAAGGGTGTTTTGGGTTATGACGGGTGGTTCGATATATGCAGGGTAATGAAAGGGGTGTGTAGTGTTTAGGTATGTTTAGGGCGGTTTAGGAATGTGTAGGGAGGTGTAGGAGTGTTGAAGGACGTGTGGTAGTGTGTAGAGAGGTGGTGAGATGTGTAAAGAAGCGAGATGTAAGGGTGTGTATAGAGATGTGGTAGTGTAGAGAGAGTTGTGGGAGTGTGCTGAGAGTTGCAGGAGTTTGTGAGGAGTGGGGGAATGTAGATAGATGTGGGAGTGTGTAGGGAGATGTGGGATTGCTTAGGGAGATAAGTGTGGGAATGTGTATAGGGATGTGGGAGTGTTTTGGGAGGTGTAACAAGTGTGGGATGTAATGAGAAGTGTATGGGTTTGTGGGGAGGTGTGAGTGTGTAGTGTGTGTGAGGGTGTGCCGATAGAGGCTGGTGTGAGGGGTGTGGAGGGAGAGCCTATAGAGTGTGGGGAGTGTACAAGGAGCCGTGGAGGAGTGTAGGGATTGTACGAGACCCAGGAATTAGAGGTGTGTGTAGTAGAACGTCGCGTCGGGGTGTAGAGTAGAGGGAGGCACCTACATTTACATGGGGTTAGAACGAGGACGACGTATTTGAGGTGAGGGACTGTGATGAAGGATGTAGTAGGGTAATGTTTTGAGGCTTGGGAATGCCGAGGATAGTAGCGTGTGGAGGTGGGGTATCGTGAAGTGTATGGGTCAGCAGAGAGATTAAAGGGAATGGAGGAAGATGTATAGAGGTGTGGCAAGGTATGTGAGTGTGGAGGCGGGGTCCTGAGTGTGTGTGTTACTCGTGGGTCAGTCAGTGGGGGGAGCAGAATGGGGGCCAGTTTCCGTAGTACCTGAGGTCCGGAACGGATAAGAGATAGATGACCTGTGGATGGAGCCCGTGTTGGGCTCTTGCAGGTCATCTATACCATAACCTGGAGGTTAGGAAGGTGAGGGGGAGGTGTCAGCCCTTGTTACAGTTGTGGTTGTTGAGGGTAGAGCGTGGAGTGAGCGGGGTTCCCTCAGTGACCACGCAGCACAGTAGACACAGGAGGCAGCAGTGCTGGCTGGACGTTGTTGGCTGGGTTCAGAGATGGTCGTCTGTGGGGAGGGAGACCGAGCCAGCAGCTGTGTCCTCGCTACCTCCCTGGTGTATATATGTGGACGTATCGTTCCCTAACACTAGGGCCACTTCTTTTCATGGGACTCTTGCAGTTTCTAGGCTTGCGCCTCACGCAGGAGCAGGGAAAGGTGGACTTCTCTGGGGAACGAGTTAGGTTCTCGACGATTCATGTTTTCCATCCATCAGCAGTGATCATATAACCTCACTCAGGGTGATTCTTCATATAAGGTTCCTTTACACACACACACACACACACACACACACATATATATATATATATATATATATATATATATATATATATATATATATATATATATATATATATATATATCTGTTATTAGTTATTGATAGTATACAATGATGTGGGCGGAGCGGATGAGGTGATGTGGGCGGCAACAACCTGTGGGTGGGTGAGGGCGGTGTAGACATACCGGCCGTCTCACAGTCCGGCCTATCCCAGCATCTGACCTTCATCTCCTCCCTCCCTCCTCCAGACTGACTGAATGACCCGACCAGGTCCTCACCCTCCTCCCACGTCTCCCTGTGTCTCTTACCCCTCCCTACTGGCTGCCTTCATCTTCATCTTCCTTCATTATTGTTATTCATCATCTTCATCTTCCTCCATTATTGTTATTCATCATCTTCATCTTCCTCCATTATTGTTATTCATCATCTTCATCTTCCTTCATTATTGTTATTCATCATCTTCATCTTCCTTCATTATTGTTATTGATCACCTTCATCTTCCTCCATTATTGTTATACATCATCTTCATCGTTCTTCCTTATTATTATTCATCACATTCATCTTCCTTCTGTATTGTTATTCATCACCTTCATCTTCCTTCCGTATTGTTATTCAGTACTTCATCTTCCTTATTGTTATTCATTAATTCATCTTCCTTACTATTGTTATCCATTACTTCATCTTCCTTATTGATATTCATTACTTCGTTTTCCATTTTGTTATTCATCATCATCTTCCTTATTGTTATTCATCATCTTCCTTCCTTATTGTTATTCATTACTTCATCTTCCTTATTGTTATTCATTACTTCATCTTCCTTTCTTAATGTTATTCATTTCCTTCATTTCCTTCGGTATTGTTATTCATTACTTCATCTTCCTTCCTTATTAATATTCATCACCTTCATCTTCCTTATTGTTATTCATTACTTCATCCTTCCTTATTGCTATTCATTACTTCATCTTCCTTCCTTATTGTTATTCATTACCTTCATCTTTCTTCCTTATTGTTATTCATTAATTCATCTTACTTCCTTATTGTTATTCATCAACTACCTCTTCCTTATTGTTATTCATTACTTCCTCTTCCTTATTGTTATTCATTACTTCCTCTTCCTTATTGTTATTCATTACTTCATCTTCCATCCTTATAGTTATACATTACCTTCATCATCCATCCTTATTGTTATTCATTACCTTCATTTTCCTTATTGTTATCCATTACTTCATCTTCAATCCTTATTGTTATTCATTACTTCATCTTCCTTCTTTATTGTTATTCATTACTTCATCTTCCTTCCTTGTTGGTATTCATTACTTCATCTTCCTTCCTTATAGTTATACATTACCTTCATCATCCATCCTTATTGTTATTCATTATCTTCATTTTCCTTATTGTTATCCATTACTTCATCTTCCATCCTTATTGTTATTCATTACTTCATCTTCCTTATTGTTATTCATTACTTCATCTTCCTTCCTTAATGTTATTCATTTCCTTCATTTCCTTTGTTATTGTTATTCATTACTTCATCTTCCATCCTTATTGTTATTCATTACTTCCTCTTCCTTATTGTTATTCGTTACTTCATCTTCCTTCCATATTGTTATTCATAACCTTCATCTTCTTTATTGTTATTCATTACTTCATCTTCCTTCCTTTTTGTTGTTCATTACCTTCATCTTCCTTCCTTATTGTTATTCATTACTTCATCTTCCTTCCTTATTGTTGTTCATTACCTTCATCTTCCTTCCTTATTGTTATTCATTACTTCATCTTCCTTATTGTTATTCATTACTTCATCTTCCTAATTGTTATTCATTACTTCATCTTCCATCCTTATTGTTATACATTACCTTCATCATCCCTCCTTATTGTTATTCATTACTTCATCTTCCATCCTTATTGTTATACATTACCTTCATCATCCTTCCTTATTGTTATTCATTACCTTCATTTTCCTTATTGTTATCCATTACTTCATCTTCCTTCCTTATTGTTTTCATTACCTTCATCTTCTTTCCTTCTTGTTATTCATTTCTTCATCTTCCTTATTGTTATTTATTACCTTCATCTTCCTCAGGTGTTGGTATTCATCATCTTCCTACCTTATTGTCATTCCTCATCTTCATCTGCCTTCCCTCTCCTTATTAATCATCTCCCTTCCCTAACTTCATTAAGCATCTTCCTTCCCTATCGTCATTAATCATCTACCTTCCTTATCGTCATTAATCATCTACCTTCCTTATCGTCATTAATCATCTACCTTCGTTACCGTCATTAATCATCTACCTTCCTTATCGTCAATAATCATTATCTACTTTCCCTATCATTAATGATATACCTTCCTTATCCTCATTAATGATCTACCTTCCCTATCCTCATTAATCATCTACCCTCCCTATCCTCAATAATCATCTACCTTCTCTATCTTCATTAATGATCTACCTTCCCTATCTTTGTAATCATCATCTACCCTTCCTATCCTCATTAATCATATACCCTCCCTATCCTCATTAATCATCTACCTTCCTTATCCTCATTAATGATCCACCTTCCCTATCCTCATTAATGATCTGCCTTCCTTATCCTCATTAATGATCTACCTTCCCTATCCTCACTAATCATCATCTACCCTTCCTATCCTCATTAATCATCTACCTTCCTTATCCTCATTAATGATCTACCTTCCCTATCCTCATTAATCATCTACCTTCCTTATCCTCATTAATGATCTACCTTCCTTATCCTCATTAATGATCTACCTTCCTTATCCTCATTAATCATCTACCTTCCTTATCCTCATTAATGATCTACCTTCCCTATCCTCATTAATCATCTACCTTCCTTATCCTCATTAATCATCTACCTTCCTTATCCTCATTAATCATCTACCTTCCTTATCCTCATTAATGATCTGCCCTCCCTATCCTCATTGATCATTATCTACCTTCCCTACCTAATTAATGATCTACCCTCCCTGTCTTCATTAATCATCATCTACCCTCCCTATCCTCATCAATGATCTACCCTCCCTATCGTCATTAATCATCATCTACCTCCCTTATCGTCCTCATCTTCAGTCGTAACGACCACTCGTGGTGTGTGTGGTCGTCAGTACCCGTGTTATCAGCCCCTTGTGGTAACATTCCCCTCAGGTCGCTCACCGGCCAGCCGTGTCTCTGGTGTTATCATGTGGCCTCATCCTCCTTCTCCTTCTCCTCCTCCTCCTCGTCATCAACATTATCATCATCATCATATTATTATTATCATCATCATCATCTTCCTCCTCCTCATCATCATCATCATTATCATCATCATCATCATAATCATCATCTTCTTCCTCCTCCTCATTATCATCATCGTCATCTTCCTCCTCCTCCTCTACCTCCTCCTCCTCGTCATCATCATCATCTTCTTCTTCTTCTTCTTCTTCTTCTTCTTCTTCTTCTTCTTCTTCTTCTTCCTCCTCATTATCATCATCATCATCTTCATCATCATCTTCTTCTTCCTCCTCCTCATTATCATCATCATCATCATCATCTTCCTCCTCATCATTATCATCATCATCATCATCATCATATCCTCCTCCTCCTGCTCGTCATGTGTACCCGGGCTCCTCCTCCCCCAGTGGCAGTACAGTGGTGGCCTCAAGTTGTGGCCACAGTGATGACCGCTTGTTGACCATCCGGGACCTGCCTGCCACTAGTGACCCGGCCAGACGAACTGACGACACTGACCTTGTGACTCTCTCTCTCTCTCTCTCTCTCTCTCTCTCTCTCTCTCTCTCTCTCTCTCTCTCTCTCTCTCTCTCTCTCTCCCCCTCTCTCTCTCTCTCTCTCTCTCTCTCTCTCTCTCTCTCTCTCCCTCTCTCTCTCTCCCTCTCTCTCTCTCCCTCTCTCTCTCTCTCTCAGGGGAGAGGAATGTAATAATCAGGCTTGGTTGGCCAGCATTGTTATTATTCTTTCCATAGGAGGAACAAGGTATGGATGGCCGACGTTATTATAGATATTCTTTTCCCAGAGTGATGCAGGAATTTCATAGTCAGGGACATTATATATATATATATATATATATATATATATATATATATATATATATATATATATATATATATATTCTTTTCTAATTGGATGAAAAGCTTGTATCATTCCCCCCTTCTGTACCAGATGATGGACTTTAGAAATGATCCTGAGCAATGATCAGTGATTAATGATCAGTGATCAATGATGAGTGATCATTAATCAACGATTAATGATCATTGATCAATGATCAGTGATGAATAATCAGTGATTAATGATCAGTGAAATAATCAGTGATTAATTGTCAGTGATTAATTCAGTGATCAATGATCAGTGATTAATGATCAGTGATCAATGATCAGTGATCCTTAGGGTCAGTTAGGTCTGACGAGACGCGGGTCCAGATCCCTCCCCCTACGGAGGTAGTAAGAGCTGCGTCTTGGGTTGGTTGGTGCTGTGTTACCTGTTGATCTCGGGCCTCGCCCTCCTGTGTGTGGCCGCCACGTTGACGCTGGTCCAGCCACCCCCAAGACTCTGGTGTATGCTCCTCCTCCTCCTCCTCCCCTACTGGGACGCCACAGCCCTGACCTGGCCTCTCGTGGCTCTGACCTGGCCCTGAACTGGCTCCACACAGCCCTGACCTGGCCTCTCATGGACCTGACCTGGCCCTGAACTGGCTCCGCACAGCCCTGACCTGGCCTCTCGTGGCTCTGACCTGGCCCTTCATGGCCCTGAACTGGCTCCACACAGCCCTGACCTGGCCTCTCTCATGGACCTAACCTGGCCCTTCATGGCCCTGAACTGGCTCCACACAGCCCTGACCTGGCCTCTCAGGGACCTGACCTGGTCCCTCATGGCCCTGAACTGGCTCCACACAGTCCTGACGTGGCCTCTCATGGACCTGACCTGGCCTATCATGGCCCTGATCTGGCTCCACACAGTCCTGACCTGGTCTCTCATGGACCTGACCCGTCGTGCGCCCCGACTCGACCCTTGACATGGCCTCTCAGCAGGAGGCCCTACACAACGCCCCCCCCCTGACCCACCCACCCACCCTCTCTCTGTACGCACACAAACCCACAGGTGCGGAAGGGTCGAGTCCCTCTGTGACGTCATAATCAATAAACACACTCGAGCAATAATTTCCTCCTTCATTTCCCTCCTCCCCCTCCCCACCTCCCCTCCTCCGTCCCCCCTCCCCCCCTCACCCCAGCACGCCCCCTCCCCCCCCCGTCACCCTCTCCCCCTCCCACGCAAGAGTAATTCCTGCTAATTAAATGACACCAGTAAACCAACGCTGTCCTTGTTGGACACACTCTCCCGACAACTGAAATGATGGTGATGTTGGGCGGGAGGAACTGGTGGTGGTGATGGTGGTGGTGGGCATGTGGTAGCGGGAGGAATGGTGGTGATGGTGGTGGTGGGCATGTGGTAGCGGGAGGAATGGTGGTGATGGTGATGGTGGGCATGTGGTAGCGGGAGGAATGGTGGTGATGGTGGTGGTGGGCATGTGGTAGCGGGAGGAATGGTGGTGATGGTGGTGGTGATGGTGGGCATGTGGTAGCGGGAGGAATGGTGATGGTGGTGATGGGGGGCATGTGGTAGCGGGAGGAATGGTGGTGATGGTGGTGGTGATGGTGGGCATGTGGTAGCGGGAGGAATGGTGATGGTGGTGATGGTGGGCATGTGGTAGCGGGAGGAATGGTGATGATGGTGGTGGTGGGCATGTGGTAGCGGGAGGAATGGTGATGATGGTGGTGGTGGGCATGTGGTAGCGGGAGGAATGGTGGTAGGGTGATGGTGGGCATGTGGTAGCGGGAGGAATGGTGGGAGGAGCTGGTGGTGGTGGTGATGGTGGGCATGTGGTAGCGGGAGGAATGGTGGTGATGGTGGTGGTGGGCATGTGGTAGCGGGAGGAATGGTGGTAGGGTGATGGTGGGCATGTGGTAGCGGGAGGAATGGTGGGAGGAGCTGGTGGTGGTGGTGATGGTGGGCATGTGGTAGCGGGAGGAATGGTGGTGATGGTGGTGGTGGGCATGTGGTAGCGGGAGGAATGGTGGTAGGGTGATGGTGGGCATGTGGTAGCGGGAGGAATGGTGGGAGGAGCTGGTGGTAGTGGTGGTGGTGGGCATGTGGTAGCGGGAGGAATGGTGATGATGGTGGTGGTAGGGTGGTGATGGTGATGGTGGGCATGTGGTACCGGAATGAATGGTAGGGGTGTTGATGGTGGTGGGGGAGCTGGTGGTGATGGAGATGGTAGTGGTGGTGATGGTAGTGGTGGGTGGTGGTGATGGTAGGGGAGCTGGTGGCGATGGTAGTGGTGGTGGGGTGGGGTGTTGATGGTGGTGGGGGAGCTGGTGGTGATGGAGATGGTAGTGGTGGTAATGGTAGGGGAGCTGGTGGCGATGGTAGTGGTGGTGGTGGTGGGGTGTTGATGGTGGTGGTGGGTAATGATGGGTGGTGGTGGTGGCGATGGGTGGTGGTGGTGGGTAATGATGGGTGGTGGTGGTGTTGGTGGTAGTATTGTGGGAGGGCTGATGGTGATGGTGGTGAGGGACCCAACCTACACCACCAGGAGGCAGACCTTCACTTTGTGTGAGACAGATATTGTATGTGTACGTGGGAGCCTCCGTGGCCACAGACAGACAAAGCCTCGCTCCACGACGGGTCTGAGGTGGTGAAAAGATGGGCTCAGAAGGTCACGGAAAGAAAGGGAAGAAGTAATATATATATATATATATATGTATATATATATATATATATATATATATATATATATATATATATATATATATATATATATATATATGGGCTACTGAAGAAATAACAAAACAAAACAAAAACCAATCCACCTTTAAAAAAGGAGCATATTATATCTTTAATGGGGAGGAAAACATGAAAGTTAAGGGGCTTCAGAGTTTAGTGGCTTATAGGAGAAAGGAGGGGGAGAGAGAGAGAGAGAGAGAGAGAGAGAGAGAGAGAGAGAGAGAGAGAGAGAGAGAGAGAGAAACGTCACATCTGTCCGCTTGCCAGAGGCGTCAAAGTTATGCGAGACAGGTGGCTTGCGGGGCATTACGTGCTCTAGCTAAGGTTCTGGGGGCACTCCGGCTGCCAGGTCCTGAGAGAAGAAACTGAGGTAATGTCTGTAGACGGGAGGAGGAGGAGGAGGACCAGGACTTCGATGTCGGGGAAGTAGGTTGATTCTTGTAAGGTCAGGCGGCGAGACTTCGTAAATTGGATGTGTGTAGATACAGATCTGTCGCGTATGTAGAGCCAGAAGTACAACCTGCTGTGGGGGAAACGATAGAAAATGACGGATCGTTCGTACGTACAATCGCAGGAGAGAAGAACCTCCTCAATTATTGGACTGCCAGTTTCGTGGAGGTAGGTGAAGGTGCCTCAGTCATGTAGGTTTCCCAAGATGGATCAGATGTTACGGTGATGGCAGGAATTTTATGTTAGGTGAGACAGCACAGGCAGATGAGGCCCTAATCAAGGTCATTCCATTATATATATATATATATATATATATATATATATATATATATATATATATATATATATATATATATATACACCCTAGCCTGAGCCAGGTACCTATTTTATCAACCAACCCTTAGGGAGTTGACTGTGGACCGACTGTTGTAACCAGGACTCGAACCTATGCACTCGACCCTGGGCGGCCCGTGAATGCGTCTCGGTCAGTATATTACCTTGTGCTGAGTGGTAGGAATTAAGATCCGTCAGACATGATTATGGTAAAGTTGTGAGGAATTGTGAGCAGAGAAATGGCACGATATTGGACAGGCAGACGCCGTCGTCCGGGGAGATCCCGGGGGCTCTGGACTTGTGGTGTACGGAGGTAGCTGTGTAGGCAGGCCAGACGCAGACGTCGCTCATTAAGAAGACGTGGAGGAACACTGTGGGTTGAGGGGTTAGCTTATGGGTCTATTATGGCTGTGTGTGTGTGTGTGTGTGTGTGAGAGAGAGAGAGAGAGAGAGAGAGAGAGAGAGAGAGAGAGAGAGAGAGAGAGAGAGAGAGAGAGAGAGAGAGAGAGCTCTTTGGGGGGAACTGCTCGAAAAGAGATTACGGGGAGGGGGTGCCCAGGATTAGCAAGAGGTGCGTCAAGGGAGAGTTGACGGAATGTCAGTCATTCCAAAGGTGGTGAGAGAGAGAGAGAGAGAGAGAGAGAGAGAGAGAGAGAGAGAGAGAGAGAGAGAGAGAGAGAGAGAGAGAGAGTAGCAGTGTCTTCAGAACGTGCCGCAGGAAGGGACGGACAGACGACACGCGTCCATCAAGGTGGTGCTCAAGGTAGTGACCGTCAAACGTGTGTTGATCCTTTACGAGGAGAGGGACTTGTATGGGTGGGAGGAGGGTCGGTGGTTGAGCGTGAGTGACCTGAGCTGAGGGAAGGGGCTGGTGTGGGCAGATACCAGGAGACAGTGGGGGAGGAAGAGTTAGATGTGACCAGAAAAGTGGCTGAGGACTGGGAGGGCTTTGAGGGCAGCAGTGTACGAAGGTGTGTGAGGGACGCGTGATCATACAGAAGGCAGCTCAAGTCTACCATGACGACATAGGTGATGCAGGAGTCATGTGGAGGGTGGAGACTGAGGTGATCGACTGCTGACCAACCTGGCAGGTGGAGACTGAGGTGATCAACTGCTGACCAACCTGGCAGGTGGAGACTGAGGTGATCAACTGCTGACCAACCTGGCAGGTGGAGACTGAGGTGATCAACTGCTGACCAACCTGGCAGGTGGAGACTGAAGTGATCAACTGCTGACCAACCTGGCAGGTGGAGACTGAAGTGATCAACTGCTGACCGACACAATCGTGGGTCAGTTTGCTTTACATTCATTAGACGATCTTCATTACAGAATTGTTGTCATCATCTGAGAGATCGTAAGATTGAGGGTTGAAGAGGTTCTTGTTGGTAAAGATACATGTAGCCTTGCAGGTCCCGCACCTGGTACCAGGGGTCACCTGCCTGGTTTATATAGCTGGATGTTTATAGTGTGCGAGACGAGCGTGG
Organism: Panulirus ornatus; assembly: GCF_036320965.1. Taxonomy (NCBI): domain Eukaryota; kingdom Metazoa; phylum Arthropoda; class Malacostraca; order Decapoda; family Palinuridae; genus Panulirus; species Panulirus ornatus. The sequence continues at coordinate 15,574,029 of NC_092280.1, forward strand.
TGGCAGACTACGCCAGTCAGGTCAAAACGAAGAACCTGTAGTGGTCTTGAGCTAACCATGTTAATCCCACTGGCTCCTGACGAAGCACATGTCTTCCTCCTCATCTTACTCTCGTGTCGTGAGCTGGGTCGCTGGAGGCGGGGTTGTCTGTCTGGTTGTGGAACACGTAAGACCAGAAGGAGAGCTCTTAACCTTGAGTGTTGGTTACCACACAGCCTTCCCGTGGTTACGTAGAGGGATGATGATGATGTGGTGTGGTTGGCAGCGTGTTGTTGCCCGTCAGTGTCTTTTCTTTCATACTATTCGCCATTTCCCGCGTTAGCGAGGTAGCGTTAAGAAAAGAGGACTGGACCTTTGAGGGAATATCCTCATCTGGCCCCCCTTCTCTGTTCCTTCTTTTGGAAGATTAAAAAAAAAAAAAAAAAACGAGAGGGGAGGATTTCCAGCCCCCCCGCTCCCATCCCTTTTAGTCACCTTCTACGGCACGCAGGGAATACGTGGAAAGTATTCTTTCTCCCCTATCCCCAGGTATAATATATATATATATATATATATATATATATATATATATATATATATATATATCATTATTATAATACTTAGTCGCTGTCTCCCGCGTTAGTGAGGTAGCGCAAGGAAACAGACCAAAGAATTGCCCAACCCACCCACATACACATGCATTTACATAAACGCCCACACACACTCAAATATATATACTTGTACATTTCAACGTATACATACATATACATACACAGACATATACATATATACACAATTTACGTATTCATACTTGCTGCCTTCATCCATTTTCGTCGCCACCCCGCCACACATGAAACAGCACACCCCTCTCCCCGCGCGCGCGCGAGGTATCGCCAGGAAAAGACAACAAAGGCCACATTCGCTCACACTCAGTCTCTAGCTTTCATGTGTAATGCACCGAAACCACAGCTCCCTTTCCACATCCAGGCCCCACAAAACTTTCCATGGTTTACCCCAGACGCTTCACATGCCCTGGTTCAATCCATTGACAGCACGTTGATCCCAGTATACCACATCGTTCCAATTCACTCTATTTGCACGCCTTTCACCCTCCTCCATGTTCAGGCCCCGATCACTCAAAATCTTTTTCACTCCATCTTTCCACCTCCAATATGGTCTCTCACTTCTCGTTCCCTCCACCTCTGACACATATATCCTCTTTGTCAATCTTTCCTCACTCATTCTTTCCGTGTGACCATACCATTTCAACACACCCTCTTCTACTCTCTCAACCACACACTTTTTATTACCACACATCTCCCTTACCCTTTCATTACTTACTCGAGCAAACCACCTCACACCACATGTTGTCCTCAAACATTTTTTTTCTAATACATCCACCCTCCGCACAACTCTATCTATAGCCCATGCCTCGCAACCATATAACATTGTTGGAACTACAATTCCTTCAAACATACCCATTTTTGCTTTTCAAGATAATGCTCTCACCTTCCACACATTCTTCAGTGCTTCCAGAACCTTCTTTCTCTCCCCCACCCTGTGACTCACTTCCGCTTCATGGTTCCATCTGCTAATAAGTCCACTCCCATATATCTAAAACTCTTCATTCCTCCAGTTTTTCTGCATTCAAACTTACCTCCCATTTAGCTTGTCCCTTAACCCTACTGAACCTAATAATCTTGCTTTTATTTATATTAACTCTCAACTTTCTTCTTTCACAAACTTACCAAATTGTCACCAACTTCTGCAGTTTCTCACCCGAATCAGCCACCAGCGCTGTATCATCAGCGAACAACAACTAACTCACTTCCCAAGCCCTCTCATCCACAACAGACTGCATACTTGCCCCTCTCTCCAACACCCTTGCATTCACCTCCCTAACCACCCATCCATAAACAAATCAAGCAACCATGGAGACATCACGCACCCCTGCCGCAACCCGACATTCACTGAGAACCAATCACTTTCCTCTCTTCCTACTCGAACACATGATGCCTTACATCCTTGGTCAAAACATTTCACGGCTTCTAGCAACTTACCTTATATTAATATCCTTGCGGGCCCTATTTGTGGGTCTGCTGCAGCTTCAAGGCTGTGCTCCCCAATACGAGCGAGGTAAGGTTGGCTCCTTTCAGGCCAGGAGGTCTTAAGAAGACCCTGTACTCTTTTCCGTCCGTTGACAGTGACACAGCCATGTGTACGGCAACGTATGTCTCGCGGGCTTAAGCCGGTAACAGCGCCATATCAGAGTAGTTAGGATGTACAAAACTGTAAAATTCTTTTTACCTGTGATTATAACCTTTATGGAGTGTAGTATGTGTAATGGCTGTGTGCTGTTTAGTACGTCATGTACACAGTGCAGGACGGGCGGAGGTGACTGCTGGGTGTTGGTGCCAGGGAGGGCCCCCCCCCCCCCCCCCCACACACACACACACACACACACACACACCACCATCACCACCAGGACACGACCGGGGTTTGTGTGTGTGTGTGTGTGTTTTGTGAGGGTGTGTTGTGGGTGTCAGAAGGAGTTCCCCTGAGGCAGAGAGAGAGAGAGAGAGAGAGAGAGAGAGAGAGAGAGAGAGAATTCTCATCGAGCCAGTATTGTAGTTCGCATCATGGTTGTAGTTCTCGTCCCGAGACGAGACCGACCTCGTCGCTTCGAGGACAGCACCCTCAGGTAGGTGATGTGGTGTGTGTGTGTGTTGTGTGTGTGTGTGTGTGTGTGTGTGTGTGTGTGTGTGTGTGTGTATGTTTTGAGGTTGGTACTTCCGTGTTAACCAGGTGTGGTGACCCGGGGACGACTGTGTGTGTGGGTGGGTGTTGACCCTCTCCCGCAGCAGGTGGGGTCTGGGTCGTGTCTGTGGGTCACGTAGGAGAGTCGTCGTCATCGTCGTCACAAGATGACCCCCCCTCCCCTCCTCCTCTATGTAACTGGTGTCACGTCACGTCACGTCGCCAGCGGCAGGTGGTTATCGTCACCAGCACATGTGACCACCAGAAGCGTTACAGGTTTTCTATATATTTTTTTCTATATGTTGATTGAGACGTTACCGGGTAACTGAATACCCTAATCAAGGCCACCTCATTACTGATATACATACATACATACATACATACATACATACATACATATATATATATATATATATATATATATATATATATATATATATATATATGTATATATATATATATATATATATATATATATATATATATATATATATATATATATATATATAGGTGGATTTTGATAATATATTGTCGTAGTGATCGATGACGATGGAACCTACGCTGGAGAAATAAACGAAAAACTCTGGAAGTTCTATTTTTAGGCCCATAACCTAGCCCGAAATACAGACCTCCCAGGATTTTTCTTATATTTCTTCAGTGTGGGTTTATAGCCGCGATATATATATATATATATATATATATATATATATATATATATATATATATATATATATATATATATATATATATACGTACATACATAAATGCATATATACATATGTACATATATACATATATACATGTATACCATATCCTAAGCCAGGTACCCATTATATCGACTGAACCTCCTTCAGGAGGATGATCAGCTGGGTTAACTGTGAACGGGCGGCCAGCGCGGCGTATGCGTCACAGTGAGCCAGGCTGACCGCCACACATGACGGGTGTTGTGTGTTGGTCTGGACTCACTCTAACCGTGGCTGTACCTGTAGTGACTCAACAGCGTCTTATCCCAAAGTACTTACACCCTCCATTAACTCTCCCCGTCTGATATTACGACTTGGTTCCCCCACGCCGTTGTGTTGGCCATTTCTCCCTCTTATATAGATATAATATTTCTGTTTCTAATCCCGAGAACTGGCGAGTCACAGCCGCGCACGTTTACTTTGTGGCCTTTGGCAACCCCAAGCTAGACGGTTGTAACGTTTCTCTCTCTCTTCACACCGCTCAGCCTTGGAACTCGTTTACCCTCCTTATGTGTGTCTTAACAAGTACTACCATCCGTATTCCTTCCAAAGAGCAAGTTTTTTTTTTTTTTTCACTTCCTCCAGAACTTGCAGATTACGCTGCCTCTTCACTTGTCCCTTCTCTGTCGTCCGTGGCCACAGCTCTCCACGCGAAACAAGAGAAAAGATCGTGAGACACAGAGGTCGTCTAAAGAGTACAGTTATAATTCGAGAACTGACCGGTGCGTGTCATTCGAGATGTACACACACACACACACACACATATATATATATATATATATATATATATATATATATATATATATATATATATATATATATATATATTATCCCTGGGGATAGGGGAGAAAGAATACTTCCCACGTATTCCCTGCGTGTCGTAGAAGGCGACTAAAAGGGGTGGGAGCGGGGGGCTGGAAATCCTCCCCTCTGGTTTTTTTTTTTTTTTTTTTTAATTTTCCAAAAGAAGGAACAGAGAACGAGGCCAGGTGAGAATATTCCCTCAGAGGCCCAGTCCTCTGTTCTTAACGCTACCGTGCTAAGGCGGGAAATGGCGAATAGTATGAAAGAAAAAAAGAAATGTATGTGAGAAATACTTAGAAAAGCAACTGGATTTGTATGTAGCATTTATGGATCTGGAGAAGGCATATGATAGAGTTGATAGATATGCTCTGTGGAAGGTATTAAGAATATATGGTGTGGGAGGCAAGTTGTTAGAAGCATTGAAAAGTTTTTATTGAGGATGTAAGGCATGTGTACGTTTAGGAAGAGAGGAAAGTGATTGGTTCTCAGTGAATGTAGGTTTGCGGCAGGGGTGTGTGATGTCTCCATGGTTGTTTAATTTGTTTATGGATGGGGTTGTTAGGGAGGTGAATGCAAGAGTTTAGGAAAGAGGGGCAAGTATGAAGTCTGTTGTGGATGAGAGAGCTTGGGAAGTGAGTCAGTTGTTGTTCGTTGATGATACAGCGCTGGTGGCTGATTCATGTGAGAAACTGCAGAAGCTGGTGACTGAGTTTGGTAAAGTGTGTGGAAGAAGAAAGTTAAGAGTAAATGTGAATAAGAGCAAGGTTATTAGGTACAGTAGGGTTGAGGGTCAAGTCAATTGGGAGGTAAGTTTGAATGGATAAAAACTGGAGGAAGTAAAGTGTTTTAGATATCTGGGAGTGGATCTGGCAGCGGATGGAACCATGGAAGCGGAAGTGAATCATAGGGTGGGGGAGTGGGCGAAAATCCTGGGAGCCTTGAAGAATGTGTGGAAGTCGAGAACATTATCTCGGAAAGCAAAAATGGGTATGTTTGAAGGAATAGTGGTTCCAACAATGTTGTATGGTTGCGAGGCGTGGGCTATGGATAGAGTTGTGCGCAGGAGGGTGGATGTGCTGGAAATGAGATGTTTGAGGACAATGTGTGGTGTGAGGTGGTTTGATCGAGTAAGTAATGTAAGGGTAAGAGAGATGTGTGGAAATAAAAAGAGCGTGGTTGAGAGAGCAGAAGAGGATGTTTTGAAATGGTTTGGGCACATGGAGAGAATGAGTGAGGAAAGATTGACCAAGAGGATATATGTGTCGGGGGTGGAGGGAACGAGGAGAAGTGGGAGACGAAATTGGAGGTGGAAAGATGGAGTGAAAAAGATTTTGAGTGATCGGGGCCTGAACATGCAGGAGGGTGAAAGGCGTGCAAGGAATAGAGTGAATTGGATCGATGTGGTATACCGGGGTTGACGTGTTGTCAGTGGATTGAATCAAGGCATGTGAAGCGTCTGGGGTAAACCATGGAAAGATGTGTAGATATGTATATTTGCGTGTGTGGACGTATGTATATACATGTGTATGGGGGTGGGTTGGGCCATTTCTTTCGTCTGTTTCGTTGCGCTACCTCGCAAACGCGGGAGACAGCTAAAAAAAAAAAAAAATATATATATATATATATATATATATATATATATATATATATACACAGACATATGTTCATTTACCGCGTTAGCAATGCGTCGTTAAGAACAGAAGACTGAGCCTTAGATGGAATATCCTCACTTGGCCCCCTTCTCTGTTCCCTTTTTTTTATGGAAAAGTTAAAACGGGAGGGGAGGATTTCCAGCCTTCTACGGCAGGCGGGGAATATGAGGGAAATGTTGTTCTTTCTCCTTGATCACCCTTATCGCTGGCGATTATACGCTATAACTTTGATTTAACGTAGAGAGAGAGAGAGAGAGAGAGAGAGAGAGAGAGAGAGAGAGAGAGAGAGAGAGAGAGAGAGAGAGAGAGAGAGAGAGAGCACGGTAATCGCGATTGCTCGTGAAATCCGGATGACGGTATCTTACGCTCACAGAACCCACATCGTGGATGATTGTGATCAACGTCATGTATAGTATCTTTACTCCCCCGGGGATGTGTCGTGAGAGATGGCGCGTATGTTGCCACGCTCAGGATCACCCGATTGGTATATGGTTTGCCACACCACTCTCTCTCAAGGAGGGGGTCATGGCTGCTCCCTGATGTCCGTTTTCTGCGATAGTAACGCCAATGTAAACAAACGCTGTCGTGGAAATAAGACAGGAACAGCATCGACGCTGTTGTTGTGGTCCAGCTGGGTTTTGAGATGGTGGCCGCCACACAGCTGATGCGGGCAGTTTGTATCGGACGAGTCCATTAATACGGTCCTGACCACCTTCACCTAGGCAGCGGCAGCGGACGACAGCGTCACTTGTTCCCCAAGTTCCGTGGAATGTATATTCAGGTGATACGTAGTATGGAGGTTATGCCGTGTCTTGCTCGCTGTACTACAACTTACAGGCTGTTCGGTGTATATATATATATATATATATATATATATATATATATATATATATATATATATATATATATATATAGTGTCCCTCGGGATAGGGGAGAAAGAATACTTCCTACGTATTTCCTGCGTGTCGTAGAAGGCGAATAATTGGGATGTGAGTTTGAATGGAGAAAAATTGGAGGAAGTGAAGTGTTTTAGATTTCTTGGAGTGGACTTAGCAGCGGATGGGCCCATGGAAGCGGAAGTGAGTCACGGGGGGGGGGGGGGGGGCGAAGGTTCTGGGAGCGTTGAAGAATGTGTGGAAGGTGAGAACGTTATCTCGGAGAGCAAAAATGGGTATGTTTGAAGGAATAGTGGTTCCAACCATGCTATGTGGTTGCGAGGCATGGGCTATGGATAGGGATGTACGGAGGAGGGTGGATGTGTTGGAAATGAAATGTTTGAGGACAGTATGTGGTGTGAGGTGGTTTGATCGAGTAAGTAATGAAAAGTTAAGAGAGATTTGTGGTGATGATAAGAGTATGGTTGAGAGAGCAGAAGAGGGTGTATTAAAATGGTTTGGTCACATGGAGAGAATGAGTAAGGAAAGATTGACTAAGAGGATATATGTGTCTGAGTTGGAGGGAACGAGGAGAATTGGGAGACCAAGTTGGAGGTGCAATGATGATGTGGAAGAGATTTTGAGCGATCGGGGCCTGAACATGCAGGAGGGTGAGAGGCGTTCAAAGAATAGAGTGAATTTGAACGATGTGGTATACCGGGGTCGACGTGCTGTCAGTGGATTGAACCAGGGCATGTGAAGCGTCTGGGATAAATCATGGGAGGGAGCTGTGGTTTGGGTGCATTACATATAACTAGAGACTGGGCGTTAACGAATGTGGCCATTTTTGTTTGTTTTCCTGGTGCTACCTCGCTGAAGCAAGGGGTTGCGATGCTGGTTCCTGTGAGGCGGGGTAGCGACAGGAATGAATGAAGGCAAACAAGTATGAATATGTACATGTGTATATATGTATACATCTGCGTATGTGTATGTGTGTATATGTGTATATGTTGATATGTATATTTATATGTATGTATATGTGTATATGTTATGCATATTTATATGCATGTATATGTGCGTTTATGGGCGTTTATATATATATATATATATATATATATATATATATATATATATATATATATATATATATATATATATATATATATACGAATAAAGTGTATATGAACGCGCACCTTCATAGAACATACAAACCTCCAACAGCCAGGATCGAACCTGGCTATATATATATATATATATATATATATATATATATATATATATATATATATATAGATTCTCAGGAGTGCATATTTATATGGCTACCAAGTTTTTATACAATGGTCGCGGAGAAGGACATGCAATTCTTTCTCATGCAAACGTAATATGAGAAAATTTTTATATATATACATTTTTTTTCTGTGTGTGTGTGTGTGAGAGAGAGAGCCCGTTTCTTTCAACCCGCGGCCTTGGATGGTACACAAAAGTGTGAGAACGCATGATTTTCACGCGGCAGCCGGGCAAAAATGTTTTATCCATTATTACTTTTGAGACTGTAAAAGATATGTGAGTAAAGGTTGGCCCGCCGGCCCGCCCGCGTACTGTGTATTCCTGGGGGGCAATACTCGAGATTGTCTCTTTTTGGAGATAGTTTATTCTCTTTCGTTTCCCCTTCCGACCGTTTTCTTTTTGCTTTTTTTTTTTTTTGTTTTACTTGGGGGTTGTATGTCGTAATTCTTAACGCCTCGAGCACGACGGTACGATACTGGAGTACGACGGTACGATACTTGGGTACGACGGCACGATCCTGGAGTACGACGGTACGATACTTGGGTACGACGGTACGACCCTTGAGCAGGAGGGTGCGAGCCTTGAGTACGGCGGTACGACCCTTGAGGAGGAGGGTACGAGCCTCGGGTATGAAGATCACACCGCCGTGCATCGAGAGAGGAAGATACAGTGGCCCTCCAGGCGTTAGAACCAGGTGTTGTGGTATGATTATGGAGGAAGCCACTGGGAAAGTTGTGTGAGTGCGTCGTCCTCCTCACTCTGTCCCGCCCTCGATCCACCACCACACTCTAACATGGCCACCACCTCACACTAACATGGCCACCACCACACTCTAACATGGCCACCATCACACTCTAACATGGCCACCACCACTCTTACATGGCCACCACCACACTCTAACAGAGCAAGTGCTGGGGTGTGTTAGGGTTTGTTTACATCTGTGGCTGACTGACGAAGAGTGGATGATAGGTTGAGATAATGGCGCCCTGCTCATCTCTTCAATCCTTTTTTTTTCCTAAAAAGAAAGAATAAAACGTCAGTCTTTTAAGACCTTTTTTACTACTACTTTTCGCGCATGCGTCCGCATAGATTCTAGTTGGACGCATGTGCGTGGTAGGGTAAAGCGTGGGGTTCGCTCCGACCAGTCTGAAGCACCGGGGTGAACCAGGGTTCGCTCATGTTCCGAAGCCTGAGACCCTCACTGACCCATAACCTTATATTTTTAGTCTTCCTTTGAGTCCCTCACTGTGAGGAGATTTTTATTGCCACTGCCCTCAAATCCTGAAAGGTAGTCCAATACACTTTCGCAGTATATATATATATATATATATATATATATATATATATATATATATATATATATATATATATATATATATTGGAAAGGATCACAATTGATCACGTGATAAAGTATATTCCTATAATTCCCACGGGGAAATGAATCACAATAAATTCCCAAGTGCACTTTAGTATAATAATCACATCATCAGGGGAGATATAGGAAAGAAATATAACAATCAGTTGATATACAACGAAGGGACGTAGCTAGGACGCCATTTGGTAAACGATTGGCGTCCTAGCTACGTCTCTTCGTTGTATGCCAACTGACTGGGAACTTATCGTGTTTCATTTCCCCTTGGAAAGTAAGAAAGTAAACTCTAGATTGATATGGGTAAAACTGAAAGTGGATGGAGTGAGATGGATGATTATTGGTGCATATGCACTTGGGCATGAGAAGAAAGATCATGAGAGGCAAGTGTTTTGGGAGCAGCTGAGTGTGTGTGTTAGTAGTTTTGATGCACGAGACCGGGTTATAGTGATGGATGATTTGAATGCAAAGGTGAGTAACGTGGCAGTTGAGGGAATGATCGGTGTACATGGGGTGCTCAGTGTTGTAAATGGAAATGGTGAAGAGCTTGTAGATTTGTCTGCTGAAAAAGGACTAGTGATTGGGAATACCTGGTTTAAAAAGAGAGATATACATAAGTATACTTATGTAAGTAGGAGAGATGGCCAGAGAGCCTTATTGGATTATGTGTTAATTGACAGGCGCGCGAAAGAGATACTTTTGGATTTTAATGTGCTGAGAGGTGCAACTGTAGGGATGTCTGATCATTATCTTGTGGAGGCGAAGGTGAAGATTTGTAGAGGTTTTCAGAAAAGAAGAGAGAATGTTGGGGTGAAGAGAGTGGTGAGAGTAAGTGAGCTTGGGAAGGAGACTTGTGTGAGGAAGTACCAAGAGAGACTAAGTGCGGAATGGAAAAAGGGAAGAGCAAAGGACGTAAGGGGAGTGGGGAAGGAATAGGATGTATTTAAGGAAGCAGTGATGGCTTGCACAAAAGATGCTTGTGGCATGAGAAGCGTGGGAGGTGGGCAGATTAGAAAGGGTAGTCAGGGTGGGATGAAGAAGTAAGATTAATAGTGAAATAGAAGAAAGAGGCATTTAGACGAGTTTTGTAGGGAAATAGTGCAAATGACTGGGAGTTGTATAAAAGAAAGAGGACAGGAGGTCAAGAGAAAGGTGCAAGAGGTGAAAAAGAGGGCAAATGAGAGTTGGGGTAAGAGAGTATCATTAAATTTGAGGGAGAATAAAAAGAATGTTGTGGAAGGAGGTATATAAAGTGCAAGAGAACAAATGGGAATATCGGTGAAGGGGGCTAATGGGTAAGTGATAACAAGTAGTGGTGATATGAGAAGATGGAGTGAGTATTTTGAAGGTTTGTTGAATGTGTTAGATGATAGAGTGGCTGATATAGGGTGTTTTGGTCGAGGTGGTGTGCGAAGTGAGAGGGTTAGGGAGAATGATTTGGTAAACAGAGAGGAGGTAGTAAAAGCTTTGCGGAAAATGAAAGCTGGCAAGGCAGCGGGTTTGGATGGTATTGCAGTGGAATTTATTAAAAAAAAGGGGTGACCGTATTGTTGACTGGATGGTAAGGATATTTGATGTATGTATGACTCATGGTGAGGTGCCTGGGGATTGGTGGAATGCATGCATAATGGCATTGTACAAAGGCAAAGGGGATAAAAGTGAGTGCTCAAATTACAGAGGTATAAGTTTGTTGAGTATTCCTGGGAAATTATATGGGAGGGTATTGATTGAGAGGGTGAAGGCATGTACAGAGCATCAGATTGGGGAAGAGCAGTGTGGTTTTAGAAGTGGTAGAGGATTTGTGGATCAGGTGTTTACTTTGAAGAATTTATGTGAGAATTACTTAGGAAAGCAAATGGATTTGTATGTAGCATTTATGGATCTGGAGAAGGCATATGATAGAGTTGATAGAGATGCTCTGTGGAAGGTATTAAGAACATGTGGTGTGGGAAGCAAGTTGTTAGAAGCAGTGAAAAGTTTTTATCGAGGATGTAAGGCATGTGTACGTGTAGGAAGAGAGGAAAGTGATTGGCTTTCAGTGAATGTCGGCTAGCGGCAGGGGTGCGTGATGTCTCCATGGTTGTTTAATTTGTTTATGGATAGGGTGTTAGGGAGGTGAATGCAAGAGTTTTGGAGAGAGGGGCAAGTATGCAGTCTGTTGTGGATGAGAGAGCTTAGGAAGTGAGTCAGCTGTTGTTCGCTGATGATACATCGCTGGTGGCTGATTCGGGTGAGAAATTGCAGAAGCTGGTGACTGAGTTTGGTAAAGTGTGTGAAAGAAGAAAGCTGAGAGTAAATGTGAATAAGAGCAAGGTTAGTAGGTACAGTAGGGTTGAGGGACAAGTTGATTGGGAGGTAAGTTTGAATGGAGCAAAACTGGAGGAAGTGAAGTGGATTTGGCAGCGGATAGAACCATGGAAGCGGAAGTGAGTCACAGGATGGGGAGAGAGCAAATGTTCTGGGAGCGTTGAAGAATGTGTGGAAGTCGAGTAAATTATCTCGGAGAGCGAAAATGGGTATGTTTGAAGGAACAGTGGGTCCAAGAATGTTATATGGTTGCGACGCATGGGCTACAGATAGTGTTGTGCGGAGGAGGGTGTTGGAAATGAAATGTTTGAGGACAATATGTGGTGTGAAGTTGTTTGATTGAGTAGGTAATGAAAGGGTAAGAGAGATGTGTGGTAATAAAAAGAGTGTGGTTGAGAGAGCAGAAAAGGGTGTGTTGAATTGCTTTGGTTTCATGGAGAAAATGGGTAAGGGGAGATAGACAAAGAGGATATGATTGTTGGAGGTGGAGGGAACGAGAAGTGAGAGACCAAATTGGAGGTGGAAGGATGGATTGAAAAAGATTTTGAGCGATCGGGGCCTGAACTTGTTGGAGGGTGAAAGGCGTGCAAGGAATAGAGTGAATTGTAACTATGTGATATACCGGGGTCGACGTGCTGTCAGTGGATTGAATCAGGGCATGTGATGCGTCTGGGGTAAACCATGGAAAGTTTTGTGGGGCCTGGATGTGGAAAGGGAGCTTTGGTTTCAGTGCATTACACATGACAGCTAGAGACTGCGTGTGAATGAATGTGGCCTTTGTTCTCTTTTCCTAGCGCTACCTTGCGCGCGGGGGTGAGGGGTGGCATTTCATATGTGGCGGGGTGGCGACGGGAGTGGATGAAGGCAGCAAGTATGAATATATACATGTGTATATATGTATATGTCTGTGTTTGTATATGTATGTATACTTTGGGGTGCATAGGTGTGTATATGTGCGTGTGTGGGTATTTGTGTTTATACATGTGGGTGGGTTGGGCCATTCTTCCGTCTGTTTCCTTGCGCTACCTCGCTAACGCGGGAGACAGCGACTAAGTGTGTGTGTATATATATATATATATATATATATATATATATATATATATATATATATATATATATATATATGTGTGTGTGTGTGTGGAAAGGGAGCTGTGGTTTCGGGCATTATTGCATGACAGCTAGAGACTGAGTGTGAACGAATGAGGCCTTTGTTGTCTTTTCCTAGCGCTACCCCGCACACATGAGGGGGGAGGGGGATGGTATTCCATGTGTGGCGAGGTGGCGATGGGAATGAATAAAGGCAGTGTGAATTGTGTGCATGGGTATATATGTATGTGTCTGTGTGTGTATATATATGTGTACATTGAGATGTATAGGTATGTATATTTGCGTGTGTGGACGTGTGTATATACATGTGTATGGGGGTGGGTTGGGCCATTTCATTTCGTCTGTTTCCTTGCGCTACCTCGCAAACGCGGGAGATAGCGACAAAGCAAAATAAATAAAAATAAAAATAAATATATATATATATATATATATATATATATATATATATATATATATATATATATATATATATATATATATATATCTTTCTTTTCTTTCTTTTAAACTATCCGCCATTTCCCGCATTAGCGAGGTAGCGTTAAGAACAGAGGACTGGGCCTTTGTGGAATATCCTCACCTGGCCCCCCTCTGTTCCTTCTTTTGGAAAATTAAAAAAAAGAAAAAAAAACGAGAGGGGAGGATTTCCAGCCTCCTGCTCCCTCCCCTTTTAGTCGCCTTCTACGACACGCAGGGAATACGTGGGAAGTATTCTTCATCCCCTATCCCCAGGGATAATATATATATATATATATATATATATATATATATATATATATATATATATAATATTATTCATTTAGTTATTCAATTGCTTCTGTGTTCATTTATACAGACATTCATTCTTTTCGGGACTTCACTTCATTTTTTCTAATTTCCACATTGCCTGAGATGCGAATGAGGAGCGCGAAATAGTGAGCGAGTGCTTGATGTGAGTCACAGATGGACGGGCGGATCATTATGTTGTTTGTGGCTGCGTCGTGAGGCTAGAGCTGGTCACGTGGGGTGCCATCTCTGTGTGAGTGTGTGTGTGTTTGTGTGTGTGTGTGTGTGTGTGTGTGTGTGTGTATGCGGGGGATTTCTGTTGGTGCTGGTTGCCTGGGAGCAGCGACGCGTCCGCAGCCATTATCAACGCACTTACTGTAAACGGAGGTTGCGCTCCGGCACGTGGCAGGATAATGACTCGCTACTGGACCACGTTTATACATAGTGACACAAATATACTTATATATACGAGGTATGTTACAGGTGTGGGAACCATGGAGGTGGTGATTTTAGAGTTGATATCAAGTGTCTTAACATGACACAATCATCCAGCGCGCCCCAGAGGCTGGTACACAGGCTTGGTGTGTATAGCTTGGGTGAGGAGGTGGTGCACTGGCCCGTGATACGCAAGATACACTGTGTGAATCACGAACTCCTGCGTTGTGTTGAACACGCGCACCTGTCAAGGCCCAGGTTGGCATCTGTGTGAGCACACGTCAACAGACAACGTTCTATCTGGTCCACACTTGCCGGACGACCACAACCTCTGGGGCAGGACGACACGACCACTGTGTGTGTGGGTGTGTGTTGCGCGGTCGTTTGAGATGACCCATACCGTGGAGTCGTTCGGTGGGGCTGCTCGATGGTCGTAGGGTCGTGCTTTACGGTCGGTCATTCCGTCTTTCTCTAGGGGTAATTACGCTGTTAGGTACCACCATATCCGAATGACGTAGGTCCTGCTCTGATACGAAGGATGTGATGGTTCTCGATATTTTACCTAGTGTGGCGGGGAGAACTGGGGTGACTTGGTCTCAAGGGGAGAGAGGGAGCATGACTCCCCTCAGGCCCAGGGAGGAGGAGAGTGAGTTAAGGGGGAAGACCTCAGGGCACAACCTCTCCCGTCTTGAGCCATCTTTGCGACAGACCCGTGCCCTGAAGGATGGCCAGACCCGCGCCTTGAGGGATAGCCAGACCCATACTCTGAGGGATGGCTAGACCCCATGCCCTGAGGGACGGCCAGAAACCAGGAAATAGGACCAGAAGGAGGCTAGGACCACTATCTACAGGGAAGCGCCATCCCCGACGGGTGAGGGACCACTGAGGGAGGAAGGGAGGGACCATATACCGTGTACACTTCGTCCCTTCCTCCCCCCCGCCAGGGACACAGATAAGGTCAGGGACGAGACGGGTGGGACTTCGCCCCGATCATGTCGTCATTGGCAGCGCCTCAGCGGCAGTCCACTTGTGTGTCGAGGGTTGATATGTCTTGGCTTTATTCCAGGGTTGATGGGGTAGGGTTCAGGGAGGGAGGGAGCGCCAGGACGGGCGGGTGGTTGAGGCTGTGGAATGTGTTTACCGCAGCGACGTGTGTGGTGATGTGGTGAGTGCACGGCATGCTAACCTCCACCACACCAGCATCACAACCACACACACACACACACACACACACACACACACACACACACACGAATATATATATATATATATATATATATATATATATATATATATATATATATATATATATATATTTTTTTTTTTTTTTTTTTTTTTTTTTTTCAAACTATTCGCCATTTCCCGCGTTAGCGAGGTAGCGTTAAGAACAGAGGACTGGGCCTTTTTTGGAATATCCTCACCTTGCCCCCTCTGTTCCTTCTTTTGGAAAATTGGAAAAAAAAAACGAGAGGGGAGGATTTCCAGCCCCCCGCTCCCTCCCCTTTTAGTCGCCTTCTACGACACGCAGGGAATACGTGGGAAGTATTCTTAATCCCCTATCCCCAGGGATAATATATATATATATATATATATATATATATATATATATATATATTTTTTTTTTTTTTTTTTTTTTTTTTTTTTCATACTATTCGCTATTTCCCGCGATAGCGAGGTAGCGTTAAGAACAGAGGACTGGGCCTTTGAGGGAATATCCTCACCTCGACCTCTTCTCTGTTCCTTCTTTTGGAAAAAAAAAAAAAAAAAAAAAAAAAAAAATGCACAATCACCACTGGAAATAGAAAATAAGAGCAGTGAGTACTTTCGTATATTACATCCTCCACTCTGTCTGAGGATGCAATAAACGAAAGTACCCACTGTTCTTATTTTCTATTTCCAGTTACCTCTTTACGGTGAAGGCTCTGTCATTTCATGTGTGGCGGGGTGGCGACGGGAATGAGTGAAGGAAGCAAGTATGAATTATGTACATGTGTATGTATGTATATATCTGTGTATGTACATTTATGTATACGTTGAAATGTATAGGTATGTATATGTGCGTGTGTGGACATGTATGTATATACATGTGTATATGGGTGGGTTGGGCCATTCTTTCGTCTGTTTCCTTGCGCTACCCGCTAACGCGGGAGACAGCGACAAAGTATAATGAAATAAATAAATAATAAATATATATATATATATATATATATATATATATATATATATATATATATATATATATATATCTTTTCCTAAGAAATTCGGCTATTTCAACCCGTCTTCGTGGTATGTCAGAACAATATTTGGTCCTGTGTAACGATGTTTTGATCGGTATCACAATCCCACTTTAGATATGGCAGCTAAGTCGTTAAGAAGGCGGTGTTTATGACAAGAAATTACCAAACCCCACACGAAGCGGTGGATCATAAGGAAACTAACTCAAATGTTCTCTCTCTCTCTCTCTCTCGTCAATCGAACTTGTATCAGACCCGATTGAAGTCTGTTGTGATGCGTCCACCCCATTAAACCATCACAGGTCTGTAGTGTGCAGTGTTCACCGCATCATTTAACCCATTCGCAGCAGCCTACAGTCATGGGTGTGCCAGGCCACCCGTCAGAGCAACATCTATATAATGACCACAGTGCAGTCCGGCTCCCACCAGCGATATCAGATCTGTCTCAACGAACTGGTACTGTCACTATATTGATCCTTCCATTGGGGCAGTATTATCCACCACCCGTCTTACCTGGCCATGAAGACGGTAGTGCCATAAAGATCCCAGGTCTGTAAACCATGAATGGTAGACACCATGAGACTGTGTCCGTCCGCCCTGAGAGTGCTGGCGACCTCGCCTACAGCATCGGTCCCGCCACCATCACCTCACATCCCTCGTCCTTGAGTTGCAGTTCAGCCCCTCGCGGGTATGGAGCCCATACGTGCTCGCTCAGACATTATAACAACAACAGCTCCAAGCCGACCGCTGTCATCCACAACAATAATAATCATCGCCCCGCCACACCACTTAAGGTTTTGATAACCCCATTACCTGTGTGTATAGTGGTGTGTTTTCTCTGTATATTTTCAGCATTTGGCTCTAGTTGATTCAGCAGTTCGTTATTATTTTTATTATTATTATTATTATTATTATTATTATCAAGATCTTCGTCAGTGGTAGCATATGTCGTATTAAACCAGTGTGTGTAGCGGGCGAGCGACATTGACAACTACATTGCATGGTAAACCAAGTCCAGGAGTTGCTTCTGATTGTTTTTCCACCTACATGCTGTACTGTCCTCACCAGCCATCCCTCACTCACCTACATACTATACTGTCCTCACCAACCATCCCTCACTCACCTACATACTATACTGTCCTCACCAACCATCCCTCACTCACCTACATACTGTACTGTCCTCACTAACCATCCCTCACTCACCTACATACTATACTGTCCTCACCAACCATCCCTCACTCACCTACATACTATACTGTCCTCACCAGCCAAACCTCACTCACCTACATGCTATACTGTCCTCACCAACCATCCTTCACTCACCTACATACTATACTGTCCTCACCAACCATCCCTCACTCACCTACTTGCTATACCGTCCTCACCCACCATCCCTCACTCACCTATATTCTATACTGTCCTCACCAACCATCCTTCACTCACCTACATACTGTACTGTCCTCACCAACTATCCTTGACTCACCTACATACTGTACTGTCCTCACCAACCATCCCTCACTCACCTACAGACTATACAGTCCTCACCAACCATCCCTCACTCACCTACATACTATACTGTCCTCACCAACCATCCCTCACTCAGCTTTATGAAGTGTGGGCAGACTCCTGCCTCGGTGTACTGTGCAGGGGACAGCGTCGGCCGCCTTGCCTGCAGGCCACCGTACACTGCAGCTGCCCTCAACACGACCTTTGATTTGAAGGCTCTAACGTTAGGGCTCTGGGTTACGAGTGAAGGGCAGCTGTTGTGCCCGAGGTCCAACCCCTGTCCGTGTCACTGCGGCTCCTCAGTCTCCATGTTTGACCTCAAGTGTGACTTAAGGTTATACATACTATTCGTAAGTCGCCCTCTTGATTGATTGATTATCTGCTGAAGAGATAAGATATGTAGATAAGGTATATATCATTCAGGATGAACAGCTGGGTTGAGTGTGGACCGATGCCGGAACCACGACTCGAACCTATGCGCTCGACCTTGGACGGCACCGTGTATGGGTCAGGGTCAGTAGCGCTAACCAATACACCACAGAGATCCATGTGTCTACCTGTCTATCTGTACAATGCTTGATGTCCGAACTTCACATGTACCATAGACACAGCTCAGACTGGAGGCCATGTGTCATCTCTCTTCATAGTGACCTCAGAACCAGTTACTGTTGTAAGACTCCTACCTAAGACCTCTTTCTAAAGGAGCCTACAGCCCAGGGCAGCGCTACTTCCAGTAGCAGGGGAATACGGACTGCTTTGCTGTGTGTGTGGACGTTATACCACCCACATCACTACTGTCTTAGGTTAGGGTCACCCATATTACAGGTCGGGGCTTCTCTTCCCTCCACCCTGCTGGTGGACCAGAGTTGACGTCCTCTTGTGTTACGTACTGCCTCCACCCCTTCTCTTACACATTAAAGGTTGTATAATCAGCCCGTTGGCTCATTAAATCAGATAACTCTTGAAATAACAGCTTCTGTTAACAGAGAGATTTGGGCTAGACACACATTCCCTGACAATTTGGCTAACATCTGACAGCTGACGACCGTAATGATATATCTAATTTTCCCTTCTCAAGTTGGTCAAATGCCAAACACAGATAAAAGTCTATAGAAATGTATTTATGATAGCTAAATAAACATGGTTCTCTCGTAACATAGATAATACAATTTATCTTGATACATTGATCTCTATTACTTTTCTTAGCATCACTCTGGCAAATTCACTGGCCACAATTATATAACATAAGGGTTTGAAATGACTGAGATGTGTACAGATGACATTATACATTTACCTACAGCTTTGTATCACATCTTCCTCTTATGGCCATTCGTGAGAGAGATAGAGGCTTGACCCTGGCCATCTTTCAGTTTCTATACAAATTCTCAAAGAAAACTGAATAGGATATAATGGGTAACTATAACATTTATGGGTAAAGCTAACCGTAACACCTGCCACTCACGTGAGATGTCACACGCTTCAGTATCGGTCGGCACGTAGTAGTTACATAGGACTTACTGTGAGTAGGAAGACTGTTGAAATAACGTAGATAAGAGAGGTTGTGGTGATGTGCGGGACACTCAAGCGACGTGCGGGTACTTCACATTGTTAGAACTCATACCAAAGGTTCATAAACTGTACCATTTTTCCCAGCTAGGTCAGGATTAATGTCCTCATATTGCTTGAAGTAACATGATGAATCCCGGTATGGCTCATACAGTTGGTCCGAGCCGTCTGATATTGCTCACATCACACGGGTAATGCTCTGATATACGTAGCTCCCATGTCATTGCAAAGCGTTGTGATATTGCTCATGTGTGTCAGGTAAAACTCTGGTGTTGCTTGCAGGGTTTAGGGGGAGAGAGCCAGCAGGGTATCGACCACGGGACGTGAGCAGGATCACTGTACACGACCACCTCACCT
The DNA here is from genome assembly GCF_036320965.1 of Panulirus ornatus. Classification (NCBI taxonomy): domain Eukaryota; kingdom Metazoa; phylum Arthropoda; class Malacostraca; order Decapoda; family Palinuridae; genus Panulirus; species Panulirus ornatus. Next base: position 15,593,769 of record NC_092280.1, read on the forward strand.
GTAGTGAACCTGCAGCGCGACGCCTTCTCAGACGAACTCAGCTTTCTTTTCTCAGCACTGCGTGCCGAAGGACTCCATTTGGCACGGCTGCCTCAGCACGGCTGACCAGAGAACTCCCTCCCTCTCCCCTCAGCACGGCCATGGGCTTGGGGAGTGGGCGGGGAAGAGGAGGGGGCGAGCCACGCTAGCAGGGCTTTAGGAGAGATTTTCGGTGCTACAACGAGGCAGGTGACCATTTGTGTTGCTCGTCCTGCCGTGCCAACACCTCCCGCCAGCCACGTAAATCCCAGACCATTAGCCTCTTGCTGCCTGCTGGCACCCGTGTGGCCGCATCAGTTAAGTGGACGAGTGTAACCAAACAATCCACGGATGCCGCCCGCCTCCCCATCTCCTCTCTCTCCCAGGACAGCTGACTGTCATCCGCCTCGCCCACCTACCCATCTTCATCCGTCTCTTGTCCACAACAGAATGATACACAGACGTGCGTACGTCTCTGGTGCCACACCTCCGGAGTTCGAGGTTCGGTTTGCAGGGGATTGTTTGCCCGGTTGCAGGGGGTTGTTTGCCCGGACGTGTAGTAGTGATCATCAGTATTTGTAGAGAGCGAGTCCATCTGGCCGCTCAGCTGGTGGACGGGGTATCAGGGGCACTTGCCAGCCCAAGCCACCGTCTTGTCCAAGAATATTTTACGGCTGGATTCTGTGATTGATAACCTCAATCCTCCACCACCTCCTCCTCCTCCTCCTCCTCCTCCTCCTCCTCCTCCTCCTCTTCCTCTTCCTCCTCCTCCTCCTCCTCCTCCTCCTCCTCCTCCTCCTCCTCCTACAACACAGAGGACGTATGGAGTTCTCTGAGTGGGATGAATGGAGACCAGATCAAGCTTAGGTCACCATTTCCATTCTAATTGTACAGCAGCCTGGCCCTCTGCCAGGTGCCCTTGATCCATTCCTCAGGAGACAGGACGTCACCCCAGATGAGTCCCTCCTCCTGTGGTATCTCAACAGAGGAAGACACAGGCCAGGTATTTTTTTTTTTCTTTTATTCTCTCTCTCGAGAGACACTGGATCATTGAGATGGGTGAGGTGCGGTGGTGGGTGGTGGAGATGGCGCCGGGTGATCCGCGCTGTAAGAAATTTTTCCTTTTCAAAATAATAGTGAAGCATGGATGGCAGTAAGAGTTTAACTCGGTGACCTGTTTAGCAGACTTCTTGTCTCCCGGGCCCAGTACTGATGTCTGACATAACGTTGAGGTTGATTTGAAGAAATATATATTTTCTTTTCTCTTTTCTTTCCCTCCACCTGCTTGCCTTTCCTGCGTCAGGAACATACAAGGAATGGCTTCACCTCCAGCTCTCACGTGCACGTAACCAGAGCCTCCCTCACCCCACACTTCTGGCCCAGTGTTCGGTCTCTCTCTCCTTCCTTCCTCTCTCCACTTCTGACTCAGATACTCTCAGCCTTTTCCTTGTTCATCCTTTCCATATATGTACCTGAGCCTTTTCAGCACCTCTTTGTAGGCTCTGTTACACACACACACACACACACACACACACACACACACACACACACACACACACACACACACAATACCCTCCAACAGCCAGGACTCGAACCTCGAAGCTCGAGGATGTCAGCCAGTGGGTTTCCCTTACGTTCAGAGGGTCGCATGCATCTCCTGGTATTTTGACTCCTGGTGTCACGACAGTATTTGTCCTGCCACGCCAGACACTGTGGGAGGGAGTCACTCCTGCGGGGGTAGAACAGCTCATCCTGAGGACAGAGACTATGTTATCTTTGAAGCAACGACGGTAACATGATACCTTGCGGTGACGGTAACATGATACCTTACGGTGACGGTAACATGATACCTTGCGGTGACGGTAACATGATACCTTACGGTGACGGTAACATGATACCTTGCGGTGACGGTAACATGATACCTTGCGGTGACGGTAACATGATACCTTACGGTGACGGTAACATGATACCTTGCGGTGACGGTAACATGATACCTTACGGTGACGGTAACATGATACCTTACGGTGACGGTAACATGATACCTTGCGGTGACGGTAACATGATACCTTGCGGTGACGGTAACATGATACCTTACGGTGACGGTAACATGATACCTTGCGGTGACGGTAACATGATACCTTACGGTGACGGTAACATGATACCTTGCGGTGACGGTAACATGATACCTTGCGGTGACGGTAACATGATATCTTACGGTGACGGTAACATGATATCTTACGGTGACGGTAACATGATACCTTGCGGTGACGGTAACATGATACCTTACGGTGACGGTAACATGATACCTTGCGGTGACGGTAACATGATACCTTGCGGTGACGGTAACATGATACCTTACGGTGACGGTAACATGATACCTTGCGGTGACGGTAACATGATACCTTGCGGTGACGGTAACATGATACCTTGCGGTGACGGTAACATGATACCTTGCGGTGACGGTAACATGATACCTTACGGTGACGGTAACATGATACCTTGCGGTGACGGTAACATGATACCTTGCGGTGACGGTAACATGATACTCTTGCGGTGACGGTAACATGATATCCTTGCGGTGACGGTAACATGATACCTTGCGGGTGACGGTAACATGATACCTTGCGGTGACGGTAACATGATATACCTTGCGGTGACGGTAACATGATACCTTGCGGTGACGGTAACATGATACTTGCGGTGACGGTAACATGATACCTTGCGGTGACGGTAACATGACATACCTTGCGGTGACGGTAACATGATACCTTGCGGTGACGGTAACATGATACCTTGCGGTGACGGTAACATGATACCTTGCGGTGACGGTAACATGATACATACCTTGCGGTGACGGTAACATGATACCTTGCGGTGACGGTAACATGATACCTTGCGGTGACGGTAACATGATACCTTACGGTGACGGTAACATGATACATACCTTGCGGTGACGGTAACATGATACCTTACGGTGACGGTAACATGATACCTTGCGGTGACGGTAACATGATACATACCTTGCGGTGACGGTAACATGATACCTTGCGGTGACGGTAACATGATACCTTGCGGTGACGGTAACATGATACCTTACGGTGACGGTAACATGATACCTTGCGGTGACGGTAACATGATACATACCTTGCGGTGACGGTAACATGATACCTTGCGGTGACGGTAACATGATATATACCTTGCGGTGACGGTAACATGATACCTTGCGGTGACGGTAACATGATACCTTGCGGTGACGGTAACATGATATCTTGCGGTGACGGTAACATGATACCTTGCGGTGACGGTTACATAATATATACCTTGCGGTGACGGTAACATGATACCTTGCGGTGACGGTAACATGATACCTTGCGGTGACGGTAACATGATATATACCTTGCGGTGACGGTAACATGATACCTTGCGGTGACGGTAACAAGATACCTTACGGTGACGGTAACATGATACCTTACGGTGACGGTAACATGATACCTTACGGTGACGGTAACATAATACCTTGCGGTGACGGTAGCATGATACATACCTTGCGGTGACGGTAACATGATACCTTGCGGTAACGGTAACATGATACCTTACGGTGACGGTAACATGATACCTTACGGTGACGGTAACATAATACCTTGCGGTGACGGTAGCATGATACATACCTTGCGGTGACGGTAACATGATACCTTCCGATGACGGTGACGGTAACAAGATACCTTGGTGGGAAGGGTGGCTGGTCTACCGTTTCTCACTGCAGTATTGGTTCAATTTTTGTTGATCCGACAAGTGCTTCAGGCTATAAGTTATCATTGTACGTTTATAGATAAGAATAAAAGATATTCTCCCACATCGCCCGGCGGATAACTGTCTCCCGAAAATGACTTCCTTCCCTCCCGTACGTAGTTAGTCCGGACGCCGGACTGTGACACAGTATATAGCACTCTCGTCCTCCAGACCTTCCCCTCTTTATCTACGACTTGATCTTTGTCTGTCACACACGATGGAGTGTTTTGTATCTGTGTAAGTGTATATGCTTGTGGACTTGTGTGTGTATGTGTGTATGTGTGTGTGTGTAATTACCCATTTGTCCTATACAGGCACGAAGTCCCCACTCGTGGAACCCGATCTCATGTAACTCACTAAACCTTTGTATTGTGTCCACGTTCACTTCTCCACCACACGTTGTGTTCCATTCACCCATTACTCCTGTAATGTCACCTATGACAAGTTTCATCTTTCATGTCGTGCCGTGTGGTTGCTCTGTCTCTCTGCAGCTCTCAAGCAACTGTCCACTGTCTACCTCGTCAGGCTGGTATTAAACCTTCAAATGTTGTGATCGCTCGTCTTGTTTTCTACTATGGTGGGTAAATCGAAGGCCTCCAGGCTCTGCCCAGTAACTCAGCGCTGTTAATCGTGGCACCATATTTGTGGCCCTCCTCTGGACCTTCTATGTTAGTTCTCTGTGTTTGTCTCAAGTCCACTGACCATACTTAACATATTCTGGTTTTGACCCGTTGCACGATAGTGAAAACCTTGGCGACTAATTCCTAATCCATATCCTTAAATGGTGTTGTAGTACTTTCCAGCAGCAGACACCTTACCTCCTTCACTGTCCTCCCAATGTGGGACTCTGGTGACAGGTTTAGGGGACGATGTCAACTCGCGTCTCTCTCGCACTGGACAGATTCCTGCAGCTTATTTCTTTCTAGAACATATTAATATCGAGGCCTTCTCTCACCGTGTCCAATCCTCATTACATTACCGAGGTTGAATGTCATCAACTGTACACCAGACCAGCTTCGGAGTTTGTCCGGGTCCCCCTTGTAAGTTGATACACTCCTCCTCTACTTTCCTCATGACGTGGGCATCATCAGCCAACATATTCAGGTTGGAGCCCAGTTCTTCGGCAAGTTGTTTACATAGATCAAGAAGATCAGTGGTCCCAAGACAGGACCTGAGGCACGCCACTGACGTGTCCTGTGTTCCTTTCCAGTAAAATTATCATCTGTCCATCGAGTTAGTTCCCCCGTCTCATCCCTGTGTGTGTCTCATTAATATTACCATGTCACGTGGGTGAGTGTTACACATGTTGCCTCGTCTCGTTACCTTGTATATACGTACCATGTCTTCACTCCTCTGTGTGTATACACACACCCCAGCCTAGGTTAGGGACCATATATCGACCAGTCCTGAGTGGAGGAGACTGCGTAGGTTGGGTGTAAGGTCGACTTCCGCGCCCGGGAATCCAACCCATGCAAGTTCAAGCTCGGGCTAGCTAGCCCGTCTGAATCATGTGTCAGTATGTGTGTGTGTGTGTGTGTGTGTGTGCGTGCACGATTTTCCACCAATATCTATTAGTCTGTTCGTGACTTTGTGTTGTCCGGAATTTATGTCTATCTCGTCACCCGTCACGAGCCCAATACTTCAGGTCATTAGCGACTCCAAATTTCCGGAGGGGCGAGCGCTCTGTTTGGCAGGTTGGAGCAGCTCAACTTGTGTCAACTCCTACCTCACTGAAGACGTGAAAGTATCTCTGTTAACTTGAAAGCTCCCGACTTTTTCTTTTGATATTTTAATTACAGAAGTCTCGACTCCTGAGCTCTGGATGTGGTGAGCAAAGTTAAGCACGAAGTTGACGAATTTGCTCTTCGGTAATTAACATATTGCAGTGTGGGGCAACGAGCAGCCCACAGTCCTGCCAGGCGTGTGATAAACACTCCTTGGAGGTGCTTGGGGGCTGTGACCATCATACATTATTGATAATTAGATCAATACGAAAACACCGTTGATCCGTCCAGGGGTCAACATACATCATTGTTTACATGTTTTAGTGACTCGCTACTTTGTACTGCACGAGAGGCATGGGCGGGCGGGTGGTGTACCAGCGTGCATGCTTGCTCGGGCGCCCCTCTACTCTAAGAACGTCTCGTACACTCCTGGCAGTCATCACGCCTGCATGAATTTAAACAATGTGCAGATGATTTGCATAATGAACGATTACAGCATGATTCGGAGCTGGGGGAGAATGTCGAAGTTTGTTGGTCTCAAACTTTCGTGGGTATTTTCATGCCTGTTCCTCGTATAACTTAGTAACTGGCGCCTCGAGTTATGATGAGAAAACTAACCCTACGTCATTATCGTTCCTCGGATAAGTTAGAATATTTGATGCTTCACAGTCTGATTTGATTTGATTGTATCACAGTTTTAGAAGAGGGCTTATTAAAGGGAAAGAAATATGCTAAATGGACTCCCTCCACCCCAGCACAAGTTTCTGTTCGTCAATATTCGGTGGAGAACTCAGCAGTGCTGCTGTACATGGACACAACGCATTGTTTCTGGTTACTTCACCATGGTAGTTGCCGTAGTAACATGGTCCAGCCGTTATACCAGTTAACATACTACATCTTAGCATCATTCCGTCCCATTCAACACAGGCAGGTACTACCATGTGGCGAGGACGCACATACTTCTGCGCGTTGTGACGACATAAACTGCTTATGTACGAGGAGGATACTGTGTTGCCAGGTGTATGACTAACATGTTATGTTGCCAGGTGTATGACTGATATGCTCTGTAGCAGGAATACGACATATTTTATGTCTAGGATATATTAGGGTGTAACGAACTAACTTGGATTCCCAGGAGTATGACAACATACTGTGTGCCAAAGGTATAACTTAAAAGGTATAACTTGAGTGTGTTTACAGGAGTATAACTGAATTGTCGCTTTGCCAGGGTATATCTAACGTGGTGTTGCCAGAAATATATCTAACGTGTGTTGCCCGGAATATAACGTCATATGATACGGTGCCAGGTGCCAGGAGTATAACGTAATATGATATGGTGCCAGGTGCCAGGATTATAACCAACATTCTCTGTCACTCGAAGTATAACTAAAATGTTGTGTTGTTATTAGTTTATGACCTATTACAAGACGCTGTATAAACATACAGCTCTGCCAGTCATGCGACTAACGCCTTATGTTCATCACATGACTCGATTCATGCGTCATCAGGCATTCGTAAACATAACAATGTGCCAGACGCACGAGCAACATAGCGGCGCCAGGTGCACGATGAGCATTATCCTACCATCACCTGTTGTACAGCAAACTTCCGTACCTGGTGCTCGAGCAACGTACTGTACTGCAGTACAAGGTGTGGGGGAGGGATGCTATTTCGTCAAGCGATCAGTAGACTGGACCGAGAGGCGTGAGAGATTTACAATCAACATAACCCTCTTCCAGGCAGACATATTGGCCTGTAAAGGTGAGAGGTTGAGATTTGCGCCGTGCGAACACCACATACCCAGCCTCCTGCCTCGTTACAATTACGGAGTCGAATAAACACTCCTGTCAGTAATCCAGTTATAGTGCCAAATTACTCGGTTGCCAAGTCGAGTATTCCAATCACACAGCTGAATGTCTCAATTATCGAGTTGAGTGACCCAGTAGCAGCGGCCTGTGACCGTTGGTGTCAGGACTCCCTCGTCACACACAAATGGTCGAGTGTTCGGCCCAGCACCGGGACGCGCCACTTCCCTCACAGTACACGAGTTTTGTTAATTAAGTGATGTTCTAGGGCATGGAATCATTAACTTTATGAACGAGTCTTCTCTTCCCGACAGACGTCAGTGTTAGGGAGAACCACAATTCAGATATGGGGATTCATATTGGTCATTACGAAGTCAGTGGAGAAGCCGCTGTCGAGTATTGCTAGTGGTTCAAAACTCGTTTCTCGAATACTCATGACTCCAAAGCTTCAGTCGGCGCCGTTCAGATGGGCTTATCCAGTTTTGTTGTTAAAGAGACGCGTAGGTTTCGGGCGTTCAGTGGGATTGTGCTTTGAATCTACGGTTTATCATTATTTTACGATGTATATGATGAAACATGATCACTTGTTTGCCAAATGGCGTCCTAGCTACGTCTCTTCGTTGTCTATCAGCTGACTTACATTTCTTTCTTGTATCTCCTCTGATGTGATTTTTACATGAAAGTGCACTAGGGAACTTATCGTGTTTCATTTCCCATGGACTCATAAGAATATATATATATATATATATATATATATATATATATATATATATATATATATATATATATTGGAAAGGATCACAATTTTGCGCGTTGTCAAGATATTCCTATGAGTCCACGAAAGTGCACTCGGGAACTTATTGTGTTTCATTTTCCCCGTGGACTCATAGGAATATATATATATATATATATATATATATATATATATATATATATATATATATATATATATATATTGTATAAGGGCAAAGTTTGTGTTGAATATGAAAACAGGATTTCTTCCCTAAAAAACATAATTAAAAGTTTTTCCCGCCTTTGACATCTTGTTAACTTGCTGTACATTAAAAACTTAGGAATGTTTTGCCATTCCGAGTCGTATTCAGGCAAACGACTTTTAAACATCCTACAGGCATAGACAGACCCTTGATTATTTCGCAGTGGAAAACATTGATGATGACCCAATTTCTAACATGTAGACGGACAGATTAGTCCCTGAAAGTGAATCCGGTAATCAAAATGCCCAGGAAAACCTTGATTTGTAAAAATCTAGGCTAAGATCACACCTCTGTGGGCCGTTATTTTAATCTTTTACGGGAAACCAAACATAATTACAAACTAAACTAGATTGACTGCATTTTGGTGTGGTTGTTAGCCCACGTATTTGAAGTTGGAATCTGTGGTGTAGTTTCATATTTCTTTACCGTAAAGTGTGTCCAGTGGCGTATCAACAAACCATTATGGTTGTTGGAATGCCGATCCTAGTCCTTGGAGAGCACTAACGAACCCTGTGCGGTATGAAGCCTAATCCAGCGCTGTGTATAACCCAACCCAGTATTGTGTATAGGCTATTCCAGGGATGTGTATGGCTAGTCAGTGCTGTGTTTAGCCGAACCAGTGCTGTGCATTGCCTAATCCAATGCCGTGTATAGCTTAACCCATTACTGAGTGTAGTTAACCCAGTGATATATTTATCATAACCCTGTGCTTCGTATATAGCCTAACACAGAAAAGTGTGCATCCTAGCCTAGTGGCTGTATAGCCTAGCCTGACCTAACCTAACCCAGTCCAGAAATGTGTGCACCTTAACCCAGTGGATGTATAACCTAGCCTAACTCAGAAAAGTATGCGCCCTAACCTGTAACGACCTAGCCTAATCTAACCCAGAAGTGTGCTCCCTAACCTAGTGGATGTATAGCCTAGCCTAACCTAACCTAAACCCGGAAAGTGTGCACCCTAACCTAGTGGATGTATAGCCTAACCTAACCTAACCTAACCTAACCTAACCTAAACCCGGAAAGTGTGCACCCTAACCTAGTGGATGTATAGCCTAACCTAACCTAACCTAACCTAAACCCGGAAAGTGTGCACCCTAACCTAGTGGATGTATAGCCTAACCTAACCTAACCTAACCTAACCTAACCTAACCTAACCTAACCTAACGTAACCCAGGAAGGTGTGCACCCTAACCTAGTGGATGTATAGCCTAACCTAACCTAACCTAACCTAACCTAACCTAACGTAACCCAGGAAGGTGTGCACCCTAACCTAGTGGATGTACAGCATAGCATAACCCAGAATACTGAGCACCCTAACCTAGTGGGGGGTGTATAGCCTAGCCTAGTGGAGAGTATACACCCAAACCTAGTATTTGTGTGTAACCTAACGTTGTGGTATTCAAGGAATGTCTCCTGTGCGGTAGTACACCGTCAAGTGTTCGTGAGGGGAGAGCCGAGCAGGGAGGCGGGCGCACACCATCCTGGCTCGACATTGTTATTCCCTGCACGGGCCTCCACACGCCTGTTGATCACCCATAAAAACAGTTTAGATATAACTGGAGGGATTCAATCTTCGACGCTGCTTTGGTTCACAGTAAGGCTGTTGTAGCCTGGTTTTTGGTTTTATGGTCGACCCAGAATATCCAGTTGCCGTGGAAAAGGGATAAAAGTCCGGTAAACTGTTTGAATTGAGAAATATTTGAAAAGTAGGCGTTGGTGTGCTTTCATTATATTTAGGAATGGAAAATATTTGCCATTGCCTCTGTGTAGGGTGGTGCAGTATCAAAGGTTAGCAGATGATTCTTGTTGTAATTGTAAATCCAAACACGCTTGCTGGCATTTTATCTGGCCGGGGAAAATGTTATCGATACAAGCGAAATTAGCGGGCACACTCTTCTCCACATATATATATTCATTTATTTATTATTATCATTATCATTTTTATTATTATCAATTATTATTGTATTATTATTATTATTATTATTATTATTATTATTATTATTATTATTATAATCACTATTATTATTATTATTATTATTATTATTATTATTATTATTATTATTATAATCACATTATTATCATTATTATTATTGGACATTACCGCGTGAGTTAGCTTAGTAGCGCCAGGAAGAGGCGAAGAAAAGCCTCATCCCATTTTTCCAGCTGTCACTTGTGTAGTGCACGGAAACCACAGCCTTCTTTCGAAAACCAGAACCCACAGACCTCTCCGTGGCTTTCTCTAGCTTCTTCATTTCCCTACTTCAGTTCATAGATAGTACGTCGCCCTCTCTATACCACAGCGCTCCAGTTCGCTCTATCCTTTGCACGCCTTTCCTTATTATTACAGCGTATGTTAATTTAGTAAAGTATTGACTGATTATTAATATGCAGATTAGTTTGTGATGTTCTTGGGAGGCAAAGCTGCAGTTGATGAAATCGTCATAGATATTAGCGAATTTATCTTAGTATTCCAAGGCTGGGGTAACCAAAGTTGTGGCTTATAGAACTCGAGTCTTGGTTTGTACTGAGTGAAGGAGGCAGTTGTATGTTAGATGATACCATAGCTATCATTAGCTAAATGGTCACTGAGCCTGAATCTGTACCTTATACACGTCAAACGTACGTAGCAAAATTGCTTTAACCTTGAGGATGAAATGGGTCGGTGTCTCAGGAAGGAGGAGGGAGGGAGGGGCGAGGCTCTTATGGTTTAGGGAGGCCCTTCAGATGGGAAACTTTGATTCATGGGCCCAGTGCCACTGTCCACGCCATATGAAGGTAAAACACAGAACGGATGTGCCAGGGCTCGTTGTTGACAACGCGAGTCGAGCGTTCGAAGCGTTTGAAGCCGGACAGATGAAACGCAGCGTCACTACACACACACACACACACACACACGACACACACACACGTACACACACACACACACGTGAACCTCCGTGCTCCGGGCCTGATGATATATACCAGATAAATCAGGTGAACGTCGCCTTGCGCAAAGACTGCGAGATAAGTGTGTGTATTTTGGATACCGTTGCCCATCATAAGGTGGTAAAGCCTCGTAGTTACGGTGGTTTATGCCGGGATTATTCAGGGTGTTCGGTTTTGATGGTGCGCGTTGAAAGTAACGTGTGTAAGTGTTTGTGGATTATCCATATTTTTTTTCCAAGGGAGTTTGGCGATGAGGAGGAACGTGAGGTCATCATAACGGGTGAGAGACCGAGAGAATTAAGAGAATTAGGAAGGATGACGAGAGATTACTTCATACCACATCGACAATAGTCACGAACACAGGCCTTCAGCGAGGGGCAATCTTCCATAGAAAATGGGGGAAGTGGGAGAGAAAATGGGAGAAATGTATGGACGGTTAGAGATAAGGAAACAGATGAGCATATGTATAGTTTTTTTTTATATGTATAATGCAAGACCAGCAGTCCTGACGTAGAGGGTGTCCCATGATGGTCCCCGGCCATCACTTGAACACTCCTAGGTCAGGAGGGGAGTGCTGCCCTGGGCGGCGGGTGTCTGGAGCCTGCTTCACAACCAGTCAAGATGTATATTGTAAACTTAAGGAAGCTTGAGTACCCTCGATCACCCACCATTTGATTGTTTGCTCAGGAGTGTCCTTGGAGGTCTGCCTCACCTCTGTGACGTCAGACAATGTTGTTGACATCTGACCAGGACATTTCTGGATTAACCCACCCCTCCCCGCCTGCCCTCCCGCCCGCCTCACTCTGACCGTGGTTTCGTCGTGGGTCGTCGTCCAGCGACCGCTCTGTGGACCCGGTAGTTGACCTGAAGGGTAGGGGGATCCGTGTTATGGCGGTGCGACGCCCGAATGATTTGACCTGTACGTACTGGAGGCGCTTGACGATGACCGCTAAAATCAACGTAAATTGTATCCGGATGATATTTTTTGACTGCTGTCGACTGTTGGTTTAGGTAATACCCCTGGTAATGAATGCCATCATCACTGCTTTTGATATTACCCATATTGGATGTCGAGGTTACCACCCTGGTGTTGTTACTAGACCACTTGACACCGATAAATTACTCCTGAGGTCACTGCCATCACTAGTCATTGCCATCACTGGTCACTGTCATCACTGGTCACTATCATCACTGGTCAGTGCCATCACTGGTCACTGCCGTCACTAGTCACTGCCATCACTGGTCACTGCTATCACTGGTCACTGCCATCACTAGTCACTACCATCACTGGTCACTGCCATCACTAGTCACTACCATCACTGGTCACTGCCGTCACTAGTCACTGCCATCACTGGTCACTGTCATCACTGCAGGTGACGTTGGTCAACATGATATTCACGATAAAATACCCGATTTTTAACATTGCAAATTGTATTGATCGCATTGCTCTCTACGCGCAAGCCTGAGATGATAATGGTCTGTGAAATGACATGAACGTAGCCTTGAGAAAGCTTCAGTAAAACGTTTAAAGCAGTAGAGGGAACACAGGTGACAGTGCGTAGTACACGGTCTATTCTTAAAAAGAAGTCAAGGTGGTGGACGGGTGAAGTGATGTAGTGCCTTGTGCCACAGTCATCTGTGAGTTCCTGATATCTTCCACCATCACGAACAGACTCGAGTGCACCCAGTGGTCGGGGATGTTGGAATTGGTTTTGTCACTACCCCTGATGGTTTTGTTACTACCCCTGATGGTTTTGTCACTACCCCTGATGGTTTTGTCACTACCCATGATGGTTTTGTTACTACCCCTGATGGTTTTGTTACTACCCCTGATGGTTTTGTTACTACCCCTGATGGTTTTGTTACTACCTCTGATGGTTTTGTCACTACCCCTGATGGTTTTGTTACTACCCCTGATGGTTTTGTCACTACCCCTGATGGTTTTGTCACTACCCCTGATGGTTTTGTTACTACCCCTGATGGTTTTGTTACTACCTCTGATGGTTTTGTCACTACCCCTGATGGTTTTGTCACTACCCCTGATGGTTTTGTTACTACCCCTGATGGTTTTGTTACTACCTCTGATGGTTTTGTCACTACCCCTGATGGTTTTGTTACTACCCCTGATGGTTTTGTCACTACCCCTGATGGTTTTGTCACTACCTCTGATGGTTTTGTCACTACCCCTGATGGTTTTGTTACTACCCCTGATGGTTTTGTCACTACCCCTGATGGTTTTGTTGCTACTCCTGATGGTTTTGTCACTACCCCTGATGGTTTTGTCACTACCCCTGATGGTTTTGTCACTACCCCTGATGGTTTTGTTGCTACTCCTGATGGTTTTGTCACTACCCCTGATGGTTTTGTCACTACCCCTGATGGTTTTGTCACTACCTCTGATGGTTTTGTCACTACCCCTGATGGTTTTGTCACTACCCCTGATGGTTTTGTCACTACCCCTGATGGTTTTGTTACTACCCCTGATGGTTTTGTTGCTACTCCTGATGGTTTTGTCACTACCCCTGATGGTTTTGTCACTACCCCTGATGGTTTTGTCACTACCTCTGATGGTTTTGTCACTACCCCTGATGGTTTTGTCACTACCTCTGATGGTTTTGTTACTACCCCTGATGGTTTTGTCACTACCCCTGATGGTTTTGTCACTACCCCTGATGGTTTTGTCACTACCCCTGATGGTTTTGTCACTACCCCTGATGGTTTTGTCACTTCCCTCCTGATGGTTTTGTCACTTCCCTCCTGATGGTTTTGTCACTTCCCCCCTGATGGTTTTGTCACTTCCCTCCTGATGGTTTTGTCACTTCCCCCCTGATGGTTGTAACATCCGGGACTGGGAGTGTGTCAGGTATGTGTTTTCGTGAGCGATTCTTTAGGAAGAGCGAGAGCGTCTGGAGGCCCCTAATGAAACAGCCAGCCTCAGTCTGGATCGTACTTGGCCCCAGACATAATGACCTCTTGACCCACTCACCGCCCCACTCAGCCCAGCATGTACACGCTCTCACTCCCCTCCCTCTTCAGGAGCTTTGATCACTGCCTGCACACAACTGCCTGCCAGTCTTCCACCCCCTCCTCCTCCTCCTCCTCCTCCTCCTCCCGGGACCAGCACCGCCTTGGCATGTCAGTACGGTGGGTTCGAATGAGTGTGCGTGAGTTGTGTTCGTCAGAGGGCTGGAGGGGTTGACCCGCCGCCGCCACCACTTCCCGTGTGTGCCACCATCATAATAGAAGCTATTGTCCCGGGTGCTCACCTGTGTTCCTCCTCCTCCTCCTCCTGCCGCCTTAATAAGGACAGACAATAAGGTTTGTCCTCCTCCTGTGATTACCGCGTCTGTGTGTTAGGAGGAGGGAGCTGTCCACTCGTCTTGCCCCGTCCCTTAACCTTGGTTGGGTTTGTACCATATGATTTACTCCTACACACACCAGGTTGTGTTCGTCCTCTCGTACCACGGGATCAGAGGACGTGTGTATAGTGTGCTGGCGTAGATTATATACGCACGGGAAACTTGAACTCTACAGTGAGATCGTTATAGCAACGAAAACAATGGCCCCTCCCCCCCAATTTTCTCTCTCTCTCTCTCTCTCTCTCTCTCTCTCTCTCTCTCTCTCTCTCTCTCTCTCTCTCTCTCTCTCTCTCTCCCTCTCTCTCTTATGTGTGTCTCTGTGTGTATGTGCGTATATATATATATATATATATATATATATATATATATATATATATATATATATATATATAGAGAGAGAGAGAGAGAGAGAGAGAGAGAGAGAGAGAGAGAGTGCAAGTTGAAATGTTGACCTCTTGGTGGGGTCAGCTCGGTGGCCTCATCACGGAGGTCAACCTGATGACCTCACCGCGGAGGGTTAGCCTGGTGACATCAGCGGGGAGGTCATACAGGCGACCTCAGGACGGAAGTCAGCCTGATGACCTCAGCGCTGGGTCAACCTCGAGACGCTCAGTAGGGACCGAAGCGGATGACCTCATCACGGGAATGACCTTTGTGACCCACTGGAGGGGAGTAACGACGCATGCGTGTGTTACTGTGAGGACTCCCCCCCCCCACACCGTTGTGTGCGACGGGTACGTAACTAGTGATGTGGCTGCCTGGCCACCCACAACCCTGGCAAAACCCTCACTCATCTCACCCACCACCCTCCTCACACCGCCCTCCCTGGTCGCGACCTAGTTTGCTTGACTTGAAGAATCACTTGACCTTGGCCGGCTGTAGTGATGGGTGGGGTGGAGTGTTCTAGTGATGGTGGCAGGGGAAGAAGAGGCGCTCATGGTCAGCGGCACGGGTGTCGGGGGAGGTGAGGTGAGGGGGGGCCGCTCCCCTCTCGTCGTCCCATCCGCCCATCAGACGTCGTAGTTACCGCGGGGAGGAGGACCGGGCCACTTGGCACGTCAGGCACCACCAGACGAGGTAGTGCCCCTGACTTCGTAATGGAGGGGGCTGAGCAGGGTGGACGTGACTGAGCCCGGGGTGGAGGGGCTCGGCGTGGGGTAGATAACGCACACACCAAGCAAGACCCATTTGTTCCCCGGGCCCGCCGCGACTCCCGCTCCACGTCTCCAGGTAGGAGAGGGGACACGGACGAAGCGGTGACGACCGCTGGGTCATGCAGGGGTACGTGTCCATGTATTGTGCACTCTCCAGCATACGACATCGTCATGCACTCCAATTACTGGCGTCTCTTGTGTCAGTAGTTGTGCCCGCGGCACGTTCGTCTGGGTGAACGTGTTCTCCTCTGAGTATACGGAGGATGGCGTCTCCTCCACCTGGCCTGTGTCACTAGCTCGACCCTCCCACTTGCCTTGACGAGTGATGGAAGTGTGTGGGTGTTGCCCTCACCTCCAAGGCTCCCTCGCCTCCATAGCACTAACCTCTGGAGCAGACCGATACATGCCTGGAGCATACCGGTACATGCCTGGAGCATACCGGTACAAGCCTGGAGCATACCGGTACATGCCTGGAGCATACCGGTACATGCCTGGAGCATACCGATACATGCCTGGAGCATACCGGTACATGCCTGGAGCATACCGGTACGGTCCTTGGCTGTGATGTTGGCCTACCCTTTCCCCAAACCTTAAGAAGCGTTAGGTCAGAGACCATGATCTGTGCCGAAGGGTCTCTCCCGTCGTGTTCAAGGGCCATGTCGTGTCTTACCGCCGTGCTCAAGGGCCGTGTCGTGTCGTGCCGTCGTGTTCAAGGGTCGTGTCGTGTCGTGCCGTCGTGTTCAAGGGTCGTGTCGTCGTGTTGAGAACAGTGAACATGAAAGACATTAACCATTGTTCTCCTGTAGGACGTCGGGACCTGCTGCAGTGTACACCTCGGGGGCGCCACACCCACGACCCTCACACCTGCACGGGCGCCACACCCACGACCCTCACACCTGCACGGGCGCCACACCCACGACCCTCACACCTGCACGGGCGCCACACCCACGACCCTCACACCTGCACGGGCGCCACACCCACGACCCTCACACCTGCACGCGCGCCACACCCACGACCCTCACACCTGCACGGGCGCCACACCCACGACCCTCACACCTGCACGGGCGCCACACCCACGACCCTCACACCTGCACGGGCGCCACACCCACGACCCTCACACCTGCACGGGCGCCACACCCACGACCCTCACACCTGCACGGGCGCCACACCCACGACCCTCAACACCTGCACGCGCGCCACACCCACGACCCTCACACCTGCACGGGCGCCACACCCACGACCCTCACACCTGCACGGGCGCCACACCCACGACCCTCAACACCTGCACGGGCGCCACACCCACGACCCTCACACCTGCACGGGCGCCACACCCACGATACCTCACACCTGCACGGGCGCCACACCCACGACCCTCAACACCTGCACGGGCGCCACACCCACGACCCTCACACCTGCACGGGCGCCACACCCACGATACCTCACACCTGCACGGGCGCCACACCCACGACCCTCACACCTGCACGGGCGCCACACCCACGACCCTCACACCTGCACGGGCGCCACACCCACGACCCTCGCACCTGCACGGGCGCCACACCCACGACCCTCGCACCTGCACGGGCGCCACACCCACGACCCTCACACCTGCACGGGCGCCACACCCACGACCCTCACACCTGCACGGGCGCCACACCCACGACCCTCACACCTGCACGGGCGCCACACCCACGACCCTCGCACCTGCACGGGCGCCACACCCACGACCCTCACACCTGCACGGGCGCCACACCCACGACCCTCACACCTGCACGAGCGCCACACCCACGACCCCTCGCACCTGCACGGGTGCCACACCCACGATCCCTCACACCTGCACGGGCTCCACACCCACGATCCCTCACACCTGCACGGGCGCCACACCCACGACCCTCACACCTGCACGGGCGCCACACCCACGACCCGCCCACCTGCACGGGCGCCACACCCACGACCCTCGCACCTGCACGGGCGCCACACCCACGACCCTCACACCTGCACGGGCGCCACACCCACGACCCTCACACCTGCACGGGCGCCACACCCACGACCCTCACACCTGCACGGGCGCCACACCCACGACCCTCGCACCTGCACGGGCGCCACACCCACGACCCTCACACCTGCACGGGCGCCACACCCACGACCCTCACACCTGCACGGGCGCCACACCCACGACCCCTCGCACCTGCACGGGTGCCACACCCACGATCCCTCACACCTGCACGGGCTCCACACCCACGATCCCTCACACCTGCACGGGCGCCACACCCACGACCCTCACACCTGCACCGCACACCTGACCATCTGAACACTGGTCCACACACTGTCTTTCCTGCTGGTTAAGATCCGCTCGCTGACGACGCCTTCGTCAGTGTGTGAATTGTTCGACCAGGCTACGTCGTGTGCTGAGGCGTGTGTTTGCTGACGCAACGTGCAGGTGATGGCAAGGCTAAGTTGGTGGCCTTGTGGTGACCTTGCTGTATGTGAGGAGTTCCGGCGATGCTGCCCTCCGTACTTGCTGCTGGATCCTGCTGGTTCCTTGAGCCTCAGTCTCGTTAATCTCTCGCTAGCATCCCCCTCTCCTGTCTCGTCCCTCTCGCCCTTCCTCCTGCTCTTCCTCGAACCCACAACAACAACTTTTAATTCTCTTACCCACTCAGCCACCTCCCACGTCCTCCTCAAACGGCCAAACAGTTTCTGAATTGAGGATATTTTTAGGATTTTTCTCCTCAGGCAGTTGGTTGTGAGGTATGAGGGGCTGGGGCGCCCCGGCACCACTCATATATCGCCAGCTTCCTCACACATGTTACGTACAGATTTGCTCCACACTTCTGAGTCTGGTCTTACTTGGGCTGGCGAGGAGGAGGAGGAGGGAGGAAATGGCTTCAGTTCATCTTCATCTGGTCTCTCTCTCTCTCTCTCTCTCTCTCTCTCTCTCTCTCTCTCTCTCTCTCTCTCTCTCTCTCTCTCGCATATGTGTGTGTGTGTGTGTGTGTGTTTGGCAATGACGTGGTTGACCTCCCTTGGCTGAGGTCACTCTTCTGGTCTGGCAATTGGCTCGTTTGTCACTCACGACGTGACCCATGTGTCGGAGGGGAGAGAGAGAGAGAGAGAGAGAGAGAGAGAGAGAGAGAGAGAGAGAGAGAGAGAGAGAGAGAGATGACACTCAACACACCCGTGCCTTGTGAACAGCAACACAACACTACCCATCCCATATCGGGGACTTGGCTGGTCAGTTCCCACACTACCCATCCCATATCGGGGACTAGGCTGGTCAGTTCCCACACTACCCATCCCATATCGGGGACTAGGCTGGTCAGTTCCCACACTACCCATCCCATATCGGGGACTAGGCTGGTCAGTTCCCACACTACCCATCCCATATCGGGGACTTGGTTGGTCAGTTCCCACACTACCCATCCCATATCGGGGACTTGGCTGGTCAGTTCCCACACTACCCATCCCATCTCGGGGGACTAGGCTGGTCAGTTCCCACACTACCTTAACCCATCCCATATCGGGGACTTGGCTGGTCAGTTCCCACACTACCCATCCCATATCGGGGACTAGGCTGGTCAGTTCCCACACTACCCATCCCATATCGGGGACTTGGCTGGTCAGTTCCCTCACTACCCATCCCATCTTTCCTAGTGTCGTGGTGCCCCACCCACACACCCCACTGACACAATTGGTGGCCCCCCCGTCTGATCCCTGGAGGACATTATGCTTACGTTAATGTTGGCTAAACGACCATTAAAACGCCACCGCTAAGACTTCACTCAATTATCTTGCGTCGGATCCACCTCTCCCCTACCACCCACTCACCCTCTCTCTCTCTCTCTCTCTCTCTCTCTCTCTCTCTCTCTCTCTCTCTCTCTCTCTCTCTCTCTCTCTCTCTCTCTCTCTCCCCCCACACACCAGTGGGCGGGGTTGGCAGCTTGAGGACGTAATCCAGCAAGTGCTGTCAGCCTCTGCTGTCAGCAGGCCTCCCGCTTGCTGTCTCTTTGGTGTCATCTGAATATCCGTGTGTTGAAAACCCTTGACCACGACGGCACGGCCCTTGGGCACGACGGTACGGCCCTTGGGCACGACGGTACGACCCTTGGGCACGACGGTACGGCCCTTGGGCACGACGGTACGGCCCTTGGGCACGACGGTACGAGCCTTGACCACGACAGGTACGACCCCTTGTGACGACGGTACGGCCCATTGGGCACGACGGTACGGCCCTTGGGCCACGACGCGGTACGACCCTCTTGACACGACGGTATCGACCTTGACCACGGACGGTACGGCCCACTTGGGCACGACCGGGTACGGCCCTTGGCACGACGGTACGGCCCTTGACCACGACGGTACGGCCCTTGGGCACGACGGTACGACCCTTGTGCACGACGGTACGGCCCTTGACCACGACGGTACGGCCCTTGGGCACGACGGTACGACCCTTGACCACGACGGTACGGCCCTTGACCACGACGGTACGACCCTTGACCACGACGGTACGACCCTTGACCACGACGGTACGGCCCTTGGGCACGACGGTACGACCCTTGGGCACGACGGTACGACCCTTGACCACGACGGTACGGCCCTTGACCACGACGGTACGACCCTTGACCACGACGGTACGGCCCTTGGGCACGACGGTACGGCCCTTGGGCACGACGGTACGATCCTTGGGCACGACGGTACGACCCTTAAACACGATGTTACGACCCTTGGGCACGACGGTACGACCCTTGAACGCGATAGTACGACCCTTGAGCACGATGGCACGACCCTTGAGTACAAATGTACGACCTTTGGGCCATATAGCCTGAGGTCTGAGTAAACCCTCAGCAGTCAGAACCAAGCTTAGCTCAGTCATCATGCCCAGAGACCGTAATGTAGTGTTCAAGGGTCGGATCATTGAGCTCCAGGGATGGAATATATATATATATATATATATATATATATATATATATATATATATATATATATATATATATTGGTTTGTTGGTAGAGGCGGACCTGGGACGTCTTATGGCAGACAAATATATAATATGGCGGTCAGGCAAGAGGAGAACTCACAGGAGAGGTCGGTCAAGTTCGGTTGGCTAGCGGAAGAAAACGAATCCACACGTTCAGATGAAGTCTGGTTATCCGTGAGGTTACTGAAGCGAGTGTGAGAGATTTACTCAGTCGGTATATCATATGTCTTTGTGCCATGTATTATATACCATCATAAGATGGTACATGAGCGCAGTCGTGTGTTGATCTAGCCAGCAAGGAGGTCGGTGTAACCGTGTATATGGTAGCGTCGTGATGGTCGGGCCATCATTGGTCCTCGCGGGTCTGTGTAAGCCATGGTCCGCGGGAACCCGAGTATGTTGGAGCGCGTGGCGTCCTTGTGCCCTAGAGAGGAACTGTCTCCAGGGTCGTCCCTTTGATCTTGACCGTGTGAACCCCCACCTCCCTCACCCCGCCCACACTGTTGGTCGGCTGCTTCACTAACCTTCTTACCCATCCAGGGTCTTGTTGTCCCGGGTCGTGGCCTGACACACACACACACAGACACACACACACACACGCGCGCGCGCGCGCGCTCTTAATGTTTCCCTCCCTCAACTTCCCCCTCCGCATTTATTAGACTTAAGCAACATAAATATAGTATCAGAACAGGACAAGAATCAAATGCCTTGTTTAATCACGTGAAAAACTATGATCATTGTATTGACTGGAGTAATGCCATCTCAGTTATTAGCTCTAACTCCAGTACCACGATAAATATCATTGAATTTTCTATTATTAAATGCACAAAGAATTATAACCTTAATATTAGTGAAGGTCTATACAAATTGGATAACTTTATTGTTGATAAAATTTGTAAACTCTTCACCTTCTTGTCCACATAATAAGTTTATGGTACGCTCGTTGTCTGTCTTGGACAATCGCATGTTTACCATATGGCGTCTCTTCGTTGTATATCAGCTGACTGTTATATTTCTCTCTTGTGTCTCCCCCGATGATATGATTATTACACGAAAGTGTACTTGGGAACTTATCGTGGTGTATTTGTTGTTTGTATATTCCCTTAGCTCTCAGCATGGTGACGACAAAACCCTTCAAGTCACTAGTCGTTGTAATAATTTTCTCGTGGTTTACTGTGAGGGTGACGGGAGGGAGGATGGGTGGCTGGCCCCAAGTGAGATGGAGGTCAGTGGCAGGTGCACCTCGTGGGTGTACTGATGGGAGAGTGAGGCAGTCGCCCTCCTCCTCCTCTCCTCTCCTCCTCCTCCTCCATCATCCAGTTAATGCTCTCCCGGTCGTAAGGAGTGAGGAGAGGGAGGCAGTCTTACTCCCAGTTCTCCCTTCCCAAACGCTGCTATGTATTCTCTTGTGGGTCTCCATGACCACGCTGCCCTGCCACCATGTTGTTCACCACCACAGACACCAGCACCACCCGCCACCACCATCATCACTACCACCACCACCGCCATCCACCACCGCCACAGCAGCCACCAACACCGCCACCAGCACCAGACCCATCCCTGCCTCGCCTCTGGCCGCCTCCGGTGATGATGGCTCTCACGTGAGATGTGGGTACAACTCAAGTACATTTATGGGTCATTTCAACGTGTGTCCGCTCCATCCTTCGTGACACCTCACACAGCTGCCTGTGGCTTCTCTCGCAGGGCGCCAGGTGCCTGTAGAGTACGTGGGGCGGTCCTTCCTGTTGGTGTCGCCCTTGGCCTGCCTGTCCGCCCCTTCTTGATGGAGGCCAGTTGTCGTATGAGAACAAATTTCTCTGTTGTTTGTGGAATGATCCATCTTGCCAGGGTGATGCAGCTTTGAGCCAGACCTTGTCAAGTGTGTCAACATGATGGTTGGTCTGCTGATGTAAACAGACGAATGGCAGTTAAGTTGTTGTTCCTGGACATGTATCTCACGTGACCCCTGATAAGGCTTCACGTACCCCCTGATGAAGCCTCACGTGCCCCCTGATGAAGCTTCACGTGCCCCTGATGAGGCTTCACGTACCTCCTTATGGAGGTTCACGTACCCCCTGATGAGGCTTCACGTACCCTCTGATGAGTCTTCACGTACCCCCTTATGGGGCTTCACATACCCCCTGATGAGACTTCACGCACCCCCTGATGAGGCTTCACGTACCCCCTGATGAGGCTTCACTTACCCCCTGATGAGGCTTCACGTACCCCCTGATGAGGCTTCACTTACCCCCTGATGAGGCTTCACGTACCCCCTGATGAGGCTTCACGTACCCCCTGATGAGACTTCACGTACCCCCTGATGAGGCTTCACGTACCCCCTGATGAGGCTTCAACAGCGCATGAACAGAGTCCCAGTTATATACCTCCGCGTTGTACAGTTGGGTTCGGTAAAATGCTATCTGCTGGCTATATGAGGCTGTTGGGAAATGACCGGTGTAGACCCCGTGGCTCACCAACGTGAGACGAGGGGTATTCGAATACATAGTGTTCGAATAGTCATTTCCTATTAGGGGCGATCATAGCTTAGCGGTAGCGCTCCCGCCTGTTGCACAGGGGTCCCGGGTTTGATCCTGGCTGTTGGAGATTTTCATGATGTATATATATATATATATATATATATATATATATATATATATATATATGTGTGTGTGTGTGTGTGTGTGTGTGTGTGTGGTTTCGGTGCATTATACATGACAGCTAGAGACTGAGTGTGAACGAATGTGGTTTTTGTTGTCTTATCCTAGCGCCACCTAGCGCTCGCGCGGGGTGAGGGGGGTGCTGTTTCATGTGTTGCGGGGTGATGACGGGAATGGATGAAGGCAGCATAAATGAATATGTACATGTGTATATATGTCTGTGTATGTATCTGTATGCATACGTTGAAATGTATAGGTATGTATAGGTGCGTGTGTGGTCTTTTATGTATATACATGTGTATGTGGGTGGGTTGGGCCATTTTTTCGTCTGTTTCCTTGCGCTACCTCGCTAACGCGGGAGATAACGACAAAGTATAATATATATATATATATATATATATATATATATATATATATATATATATATATATATATATATTTTCTTTTCTTTCATACTATTCGCCATTTCCCGCGTTAGCAAGGTAGCGTTAAGAACAGAGGACTGGGCCTCTGAGGGAATATCCTCACCTGGCCTCGTTCTCTGTTCCTTCTTTTGGAAAATTAAAAAAAAACGAGAGGGGAGGATTTCCAGCCCCCCGCTCCCTCCCCTTTTAGTCGTCTTCTACGACACGCAGGGAATACGTGGGAAGTATTCTTTCTCCCCTATCCCCAGGGAGAGTATGTATATATATATATATATATATATATATATATATATATATATATATATATGTATATATGTATATATATATATATATATATATATATATATATATATATATATATATATATATATATATATATATATATATATTCCCATTTTCCTTATTTTCCTTCTAGTTTGTCTTGTGTGAATATATATGTCTTATATGTAGTGGTTTCTAGATTTCCTGTATGCATATACATTTAGATATAAAAGATTGTCTGATAAATTTATATAATCATATTTCATATGTTCATCTGCCTAACAAATGTGTTTTTCCTTCATCTCAGGTGAGTGAGGTCGAGGTGTCAGTTACGTCTGCCTGGCAGTCCCTCCTCCCCAGGTGGTGAGGACGACCTTGATCCTCCCCAGGTGGTGAGGACGACCTTGATCCTCCCCAGGTGGTGAGGACGACCTTGATCCTCCCCAGGTGGTGAGGACGACCTTGATCCTCCCCAGGTGGTGAGGACGACCTTGATCCTCCCCAGGTGGTGAGGACGACCTTGATCCTCCCCAGGTGGTGAGGACGACCTTGATCCTCCCCAGGTGGTGAGGGCGACCTTGATCCTCCCCAGGTGGTGAGTACGACCTTGATCCTCCCCAGGTGGTGAGGACGACCTTGATCCTCCGCAGGTGGTGGGTATCACCTTGATCCTCCCCAGGTGGTGAGGACGACCTTGATCCTCCCCAGGTGGTGAGGACGACCTTGATCCTCCCCAGGTGGTGAGGACGACCTTGATCCTCCCCAGGTGGTGAGTACGACCTTGATCCTCCCCAGGTGGTGAGGACGACCTTGATCCTCCCCAGGTGGTGAGGACGACCTTGATCCTCCCCAGGTGGTGAGGACGACCTTGATCCTCCCCAGGTGGTGAGTACGACCTTGATCCTCCCCAGGTGGTGAGGACGACCTTGATCCTCCCCAGGTGGTGAGGACGACCTTGATCCTCCCCAGGTGGTGAGGACGACCTTGATCCTCCCCAGGTGGTGAGGACGACCTTGATCCTCCCCAGGTGGTGAGGACGACCTTGATCCTCCCCAGGTGGTGAGGACGACCTTGATCCTCCCCAGGTGGTGAGGAGGACCTTGATCCTCCCCAGGTGGTGAGTACGACCTTGATCCTCCCCAGGTGGTGAGTACGACCTTGATCCTCCCCAGGTGGTGAGGACGACCTTGATCCTCCCCAGGTGGTGAGGACGACCTTGATCCTCCCCAGGTGGTGAGGACGACCTTGATCCTCCCCAGGTGGTGAGGACGACCTTGACCCTCCCCAGGTGGTGAGGACGACCTTGATCCTCCCCAGGTGGTGAGGACGACCTTGATCCTCCCCAGGTGGTGAGGACGACCTTGATCCTCCCCAGGTGGTGAGGACGACCTTGATCCTCCCCAGGTGGTGAGGACGACCTTGATCCTCCCCAGGTGGTGAGGACGACCTTGATCCTCCCCAGGTGGTGAGGACGACCTTGATCCTCCCCAGGTGGTGAGGAGGACCTTGATCCTCCCCAGGTGGTGAGGACGACCTTGATCCTCCCCAGGTGGTGAGGACGACCTTGATCCTCCCCAGGTGGTGAGGACGACCTTGACCCTCCCCAGGTGGTGAGGACGACCTTGATCCTCCCCAGGTGGTGAGGACGACCTTGATCCTCCCCAGGTGGTGAGGACGACCTTGATCCTCCCCAGGTGGTGAGGACGACCTTGATCCTCCCCAGGTGGTGAGGAGGACCTTGATCCTCCCCAGGTGGTGAGGAGGACCTTGATCCTCCCCAGGTGGTGAGGACGACCTTGATCCTCCCCAGGTTTTGAGGAGGACCTTGATCCTCCTCAGGTGGTGAGGACGACCTTGATCCTCCTCAGGTGGTGAGGACGACCTTGATCCTCCCCAGGTGGTGAGGACGACCTTGACCCTCCCCAGGTGGTGAGGACGACCTTGATCCTCCCCAGGTGGTGAGGACGACCTTGATCCTCCCCAGGTGGTGAGGACGACCTTGATCCTTCCCAGGTGGTGAGGGTGACCTTGACCCTCCCCAGGTGGTGAGGACGACCTTGACGGAGCAGGACGGTCGAGGAAGTCATGCTCGACAGGCGGGGCGCACACGTCCCCGACCCTCTCCCCTGCGGTAGATGTTTGCCCCGAGCCGGGCGGGTCTGACGTGGATGAACCGGAACACTCAGACGGGATTCGCCTGTGGATTGACGGTAACCTGCGGAGGAGGATTGGATGTGGGCCTCTTGAGGGGCTTGGTGGTGAGGAGGTGAGGCTTTTGACCACCCCTCTCAAGGCTGGTGGGAGGAGAGCCTTCGTCAGGTCAGTTCGGGCAGCGACGGCAGGGGCCCAGTGTGACGGAGGTGTCATTACACACGGTGATCAGACGCGGTGTGTCGTCGTGACCATGTGAAAAAATTTGACTTGAGAAATGGGGGATGATTTATTTTTTAAAATGTTTAAGACATGGCTGTGTTGGTGATGTGCTGTGTTGGTGATGTGCTGTGTTGGTGTTGTGCTGTGTTGGTGTTGTGCTGTGTTGGTGATGTGCTGTGTCGGTGTTGTGCTGTGTTGGTGTTGTGCTGTGTTGGTGTTGTGCTGTGTTGGTGATGTGCTGTGTTGGTGTTGTGTTGTGTTGGTGATGTGCTGTGTTGGTGATGTGCTGTGTTGGTGTTGTGCTGTGTTGGTGTAGTGCTGTGTTGGTGATGTGCTGTGTTGGTGTTGTGCTGTGTTGGTGATGTGCTGTGTTGGTGATGTGCTGTGTTGGTGATGTGCTGTGTTGGTGTTGTGCTGTGTTGGTGATGTGCTGTGTTGGTGTTGTGCTGTGTTGGTGATGTGCTGTGTTGGTGATGTGCTGTGTTGGTGATGTGCTGTGTTGGTGTTGTGCTGTGTTGGTGTTGTGCTGTGTTGGTGATGTGCTGTGTTGGTGATGTGCTGTGTTGGTGTTGTGCTGTGTTGGTGATGTGCTGTGTTGGTGATGTGCTGTGTTGGTGTTGTGCTGTGTTGGTGTTGTGCTGTGTTGGTGATGTGCTGTGTTGGTGATGTGCTGTGTTGGTGTTATGCTGTGTTTGTGATGTGCTGTGTCGGTGTTGTGATGTGCTGTGTCGGTGTTGTGCTGTGTTGGTGATGTGCTGTGTTGGTGTTGTGCTGTGTTGGTGATGTGCTGTGTTGGTGTTGTGCTGTGTTGGTGATGTGCTGTGTTGGTGTTGTGCTGTGTTGGTGATGTGCTGTGTTGGTGACGTGCTGTGTTGGTGATGTGCTGTGTTGGTGTTGTGCTGTGTTGGTGATGTGCTGTGTTGGTAATGTGCTGTGTTGGTGTTGTGCTGTGTTGGTTTTGTGCTGTGTTGGTGATGTGCTGTGTTGGTGTTGTGCTGTGTTGGTGATGTGCTGTGTTGGTGTTGTGCTGTGTTGAAGTATTGTGCCGTGTTGGTGTTGTGGTGTGTTGGTGATGTGCTTTGTTGGTGTTGTGCTGTGTTAGTAATGTGCTGTGTTGGTGTTGTGCTGTGTTGGTGATGTGCTGTGTTGAAGTGTTGTGCTGTGTTGAATTGTTGGAGTAAAGTTTGGGTAACGCCAGGATGAGTGGCGTATTCATATATTGGCTTTGTTGGTGACGTGCTGTGTTGGTGTTGTGTGCTGTGTTGAAGTGTTGTGCTGTGTGGGTGTTGTGCTGTGTTGAAGTGTTGGAGTAAGGTTTGGGTAACGCCAGGATGCGTGGTGTATTCATACATGTCATTATGAGTTAACTGGTTGACGTAAGTCTCGTTATATGATGATATTACTGAGTTTACTAAGGTCCTGGGTCATTGTTATGTCCCTGGGGAGAGGGGAGAGAGAATGCTGCCTACGTATTCCCTGGGTGTCGTAGAAGGCGACTATAAGGGGAGGGAGACAGGGGGCTGGACATCCTCTCCTCCTGTATTACTTTTCAAAAGAAGGAACAGAACAAGGAGCCAAGTGAGGATTTTTTTTTTTTCCTCTAAGGTTTAGTCATCTGTTCTTGTCGCTGCCTCGCTCACGAGGGAAATGGGGAACATGTATGAAAAAAGATAGACCCACAGGACCCCATGTCCAGGACTGCGCTTCAATCAGTAGCAGGGGAAAGGGTGGATGCCTTTGGAATGAGTCGTATGTCAGGTGAGGTTGTCCTCAAACAACACAACCTCACCGAAGGTAACTGATCACCCTGGGTGTAACCACCAGCTGGCGGAGTCCGGTAACGCTAGTCCCGGATAGGTTCGTAAGTCGTGACTCTCGTAAGAAAACCGTCTACAGTTGACTGTCTCAGATGAAATGACATTGAAATGTTTTGTTTTTCATAAACAAAAATGAATATCAAGTAAATTCAAAACACTGGAGGGTATTATGTGGTCGTTCAAGGAGCGTTTTCGAGTGTTTGTGAACGTGGATCTAGAATGCCAGACCTGAGTGAGTGTACATCAGGCATGAGTGACCCGGGCGGGAGGTTGTATATTGTAAAAAAAACCTGACATTATTCGTGGTCACCAGAGGTCGTATTATAATGCTACAGCGCAAGAAACTTAGGGGAAATGAGAATTTCTTGTAGATCATGTGAATGGAATTGAGGCCTTTTTTTTTGGAGAAGTGAGGGTTCATAAGGCTTCAGTGAAGTCGAGGAGTTGTATGAGGAAGAGAAAAGACGACTCATATAATGCTCCAGCGAACACGATTGCAGGACTGGAAGCCTCGCGTGGTACATGAGCCAACCCGTGTTCAAAAGATTTCGACCCATCTGGCAACTGGCTTCATTATACGTGGGCACACATGCAAAACCAGATTCGGACACAACCTGAACATGCTCGAGTATCATCATTTCAGGAGGTTCATGCTCTCTTCAGCCAGCTCGAGAAGGCTCAACCATGGCCAGGAAATGATAACAGAAAATGGGGGTTCGTATGAAGCTTTGGGAAGGGTCTCCGGGTAAATTTCATAAGGTTCGAGACATGTCATGAGTGGGAGGAAGGACGAGAGGAAATTCATACCGAGTCGAGTTCGAGATGGAGAGAGGATGGAACAGCGGGAATAGGAAGAACCTGGTGTATCAAGGGAGAGAGAGAGAGAGAGAGAGAGAGAGAGAGAGAGAGAGAGAGAGAGAGAGAGAGAGAGGCAGCAGCAGCCAGTCGTTATAATTGCCTTTTCTGACGGAAGAAAATCTTTAAGGAAAATGTAGCCATGGCGGTGACTCGTCATGTGTAGGCATGAGGGGGACTTGTCACTGTAGGCATGACGGGGACTCGTCACTGTCGACATTAGGAGGACTCGTCACTGTAGGCATGAGGGGGACTCGTCACTGTAGGCATGAGGGGGACTCGTCACTGTAGGCATGAGGGGGACTCGTCACTGAAGGCATGAGGGGGACTCGTCATTGTAGCACGAGGGGGACTCGTCACTGTCGACATTAGGGGGACTCGTCACTGTAGGCATGAGGGGGACTCGTCACTGTAGGCATGAGGGGGACTCGTCACTGTCGACATGAGGGGGACTCGTCACTGTAGGCATGAGGGGGACTCGTCACTGTAGGCATAAGGGGGACTCGTCATTGTAGGCATAAGGGGGACTCGTCATGTGTAGGCATGAGGGGGACTCGTCACTGTTGACATTAGGGGGACTCGTCACTGTAGGCATGAGGGGGACTCGTCACTGTCGACATTAGGGGGACTCGTCACTATAGGCATGACGGGGACTCGTCACTGTCGATATTAGGGGGACTCGTCACTGCAGGCATGAGGGAGACTCGTCACTGTAGGCATGAGGAGAGACTCGTCACTGTAGGCATGACGGGGACTCGTCACTGTCGACATTAGGGGGACTCGTCACTGTAGGCATGAGGGCGACTCGTCATTGTAGGCATGACGGGGACTCGTCACTGTCGACATTAGGGGGACTCGTCACTGTAGGCATGAGGCGGACTCGTCACTGTAGGCATGACGGGGACTCGTCACTGTCGACATTAGGGGGACTCGTCACTGTAGGCATGAAGGGGACTCGTCACTGTAGGTATGAAGGGGACTCGTCACTGTAGGCATGAGGGGGACTCGTCACTGTAGGCATGAGGGGGACTCGTCACTGTAGGCATAAGGGGGACTCGTCACTGTAGGCATGAGGGGAGACTCGTCACTGTAGGCATGAGGGGGGACTCGTCACTGTAGGCATGAGGGGGACTCGTCACTGTCGACATTAGGGGGACTCGTCACTGTAGGCATGAGGGGGACTTGTCATTGTAGGCATGAGGGGGAATCGTCACTGTAGGCATGACGGGGACTCGTCACTGTCGACATTAGGGGGACTCGTCACTGTAGGCATGAGGGGGACTCGTCACTGTAGGCGTAAGAGGGGGGAAGGATGGACTCGTCACAGCGACTCGTTGGCCGGAGGAGGAGGAGGCTGAGGGAGCTCTGGCCCTGGGGAGCTTGCCACCTCCCCTGGCGGACACATGGTATAACAAGGCAGTGGATAATGGGACACACTCATACATGGTCAACCTCTGAGGACAAAGCGGTATAGATACGTGCACTTGTGCGTGGTATAGATACGTGCACATGTGCGCGGTATAGATACGTGCTCTTGTGCGCGGTATAGATACGTGCACATGTGCGCGTATAGATATGTGCTCTTGTGCGCGGTATAGATACGTGCACATGTGCGCGGTATAGATACGTGCACTTGTGTGCGGTATAGATACGTGCACATGTGCGCGGTATAGATACGTGTTCTTGTGTGCGGTATAGATACGTGCACATGTGCGCGGTATAGATACGTGCACATGTGCGCGGTATAGATACGTGCTCTTGTGCGCGGTATAGATACGTGCACTTGTGCGCGGTATAGATACGTGCACTTGTGCGCGGTATAGATACGTGCACATGTGCGCGGTATAGATACGTGCACATGTGCGCGGTATAGATACGTGCACATGTGCGCGGTATAGATACGTGCACATGTGCGCGGTATAGATACGTGCACTTGTGTGCGGTATAGATACGTGCACTTGTGTGCGGTATAGATACGTGCACATGTGCGCGGTATAGATACGTGCACATGTGCGCGGTATAGATACGTGCACATGTGCGCGGTATAGATACGTGCACTTGTGTGCGGTATAGATACGTGCACTTGTGCGTCAGATACACACACTAGGTAAAACCTGCAGCACTGAGTTGAGAGGTTGATGAGGAGGAAATGTGAACATATGAATGTAAGGGAAAAGTGAAGACGAGAGAATGATGAGTGAGGGAGGAACGAAGAGGAGGAGGGGAGAGGAGACATGTGGTGGGAGGGAGGGAGGGATGAGGAATGTAAATAAGGGAGTGTGGGAGGAGCAGGTTAGGTGATACTGCGCCGCGTGGGGTCTGCAGGAACATGGTGCAACCTT
The DNA here is from genome assembly GCF_036320965.1 of Panulirus ornatus. Taxonomy (NCBI): domain Eukaryota; kingdom Metazoa; phylum Arthropoda; class Malacostraca; order Decapoda; family Palinuridae; genus Panulirus; species Panulirus ornatus. The sequence goes on from NC_092280.1 coordinate 15,625,241, forward strand.
GGCCGAGGTGATGATGGACTCTATCTGGCTAGAGCTCTGTGTGTGTGTGTGTGTGTGTGTGTGTGTGTGTGTGAGCGCGCGCCAGGTCGTATGTAGCAGTTCGAATACTCCACCAGTTCGCACCCGTTGAGTGTACATAGGTAATTCTTCGTCCCGACCTCTTCTCCGGGTCGTGCTTGATGCAGCTGGAGTCGTTCTGTGTTCGAAGTCTCGGATCCCATTGTTGATGTTAACGAATGGCCGGCCATCGTGTTACTCCTCGACTCCGGGTACTGACACGGTTCGAACCCGTGACTCATGGCTCACTCACAAGTGCTCGGAGAACCTAGAATGCTGAAACAAAGGGGCTTCTCATTTCGACGTGCGCTTCATAGCTCACGGTTCCTATTTCCTGTTTCGGTCGCACAACTCTCGTGGTTCGGATATGCTATATTTGCTTCAGAGGTTATACCTCACATTCCCCTGGTCATTTCCTGCTACAGACACGGGACAAATGAACCACAACGGTCTTGCCGGAAGACTTTATGCCAGACGGTTTAAAACTGATTATACAGTGGTTTCCTCTCCTGGGGGCGGCCCGGGGCGAGCGATAATGGGCAGTAAGTTAGCCAGGGGCGGCGGCGCCCCTCGCCCCGGCCCTCCCCCAACCACCCCCCGCACCGCTCGACGCCTCGCTCCCATGTGAACAATTTCCTGGCGGGAAAGGAATGCAGGAAGTAAATTTTGGTCCTGTCTGTGCAACGTGACGTTGACTGGGACGGTGGGGTTGGGGGAGGGTTAGCTGCTGCTGCTGCAGCTGCGGGATTTGCAACATGTTGCTCTTGTTGACGTGCCTCGTGATGTACGTGTGAGGAGTCGCTCCTCCGTTGTGCCTGTAGGAGGTGACTGGGGGGTTGGGAGGGTCTTCCTTCTGTTGCTCGAGGTGATGGTGTGAGAACTTGCCTTCTCTTCGTGTAGTGGCTGGCGGTGACGTAGGAACTAATGAGCTTTCGTGTATTTTGTCTTTTCGTAGTGACCGCCACGGTGCTGGCGGAGAAACATGCCCTAATCTTTCCCAGCTTGGATGAAAGGCGGAGGACAGGCGAAAGATTAAGATCCATTAGAGCACCGTTCGTGTATGTAGACCTGGCTGCTGTAGGCGGAAAGGTTGTTTGGGAAAAGGGAAAGACGAGAGGTGAGGGTAGAGTCCCCCATCTCCGCTGTTTGAGGAAAGTCTGAGATGTTATAATGGCCAGCCGTCGTGTGGATGGTGCCAACGCTGAATGTATGGGAAGCGCGGACTATGAGTCCAAGCTTTAGAGGCAGGAACACACACAGCAACAGCTCACGATAACAAGAGGCCGAAATGATATCTTTAGAGCAGGGAGATGGGAGCAACATCACGGTGCGCGGAGGGAGATGGTTGAAGGGAGGTGATTGCAGACGAGTGGATGAACCGCAGTTGCTGTCATTCCGCTCTTCCCAAGATGATGGTGGAGGAAAAGCCACCCCAGATATGCAGGCGGTCGTCCATACTGGGGCGAGTGAAATGTCAGCAGTCCTGTAGTCGCTGCTCACAAGAGAAATACTCACAGCACTAGTACAACGCCCATAACAGTTGCTGTAGTGTTAATTACGTCGGGTTTCCAGCGTTGTGAGGAGGATATGGTTATGGTCAATATGTGTGAGTCACTGCAGGGCTCAGTTGTAGCGTCTGGTAACTTAACAGCAGGAAACAAGTGACATGTAGGAAAAGATATAGAGAGAAGGTTGGGTTCAGCGCCACTGAATTTAGCCAGGGCACTGCCGTCAGGTTTCCGGAGGCCGCACAGGCCCGTAATAAGGGAGGAGCTATGCTTCGTTCGAGGAAAAGAGCAGGTAGGAGAGTGGGGAAGAGAGGGAAAATGGCTTATAATATGTAAGAGGAATGATCGGTGTGTGAGTGTGTAGGCTAGAGAAGAAAGACAGTATTTAGTAGGAAAGGATAAGCACGAGAGATCGCTCCATCAGTACCCACCATGATCGACGGGTGTGAGAGAGGAAGCTATGCGCTGGACCGTGAAGGGAAGCTGAATGGTCAGAGATTAGACGGCAGAGACCTGAACCAAACCCAATGAAATGTATTGGTGATGGCAACGGCATTGAGGAAAGGTTCACTATAAGCCTTGATGGAGGAGGACCAGAGGTGAGTCACGCAGGAGAGAGAGAGAGCCCTCAGTCACCACTGTACCACGAGAGCCACACTGGTGATCTGAGAGGAAGGTAATGGGTTTGTAAATGTATCAGAAAGTGAGAGTGACGGAGAAGTGCGAAGACTGTGGAGGTGAGAGGGGGATGGGTCGGTAGTCGGGAGGGGTTAGAGCGGTCTCATTGTCGTGGGGTGGGGCTGCACCAAGGCATGCTTCCGAGAAGGAGAGAAAGTTTGGCGGTTTTAAGACATTGTTGCAACTCATTTAGAATAAGAGGAGGTTTTCCCTGCGCCTTCCCCATTGGTACCTGGGAGAGTTCTTAGAAGACCTTGCGCGAGGCAAATATAGGAGAGAGCATAAACCCCGTGGGAGGATGTTTTAGCGGGGCCGGACTACATACTAAATCCTCCAGCCTTACCAGTGTGAGGGTCAGCACGGGGTTGTGTTGGACGGACTTTTGAGTACAAGATCTGTCCTTGAAGATCAAGTCAGCACACTTTGTTACCCTGGAGGTTGACTCTACGTAGAATAGCCTTGAAAACAGATCCAAGGGGAGGTGTTGAGGGCAGAGTGAGAGTGAGGGGAAGTGAGGCTTGTGTGAGAGTGAGGGGAAATGAGGGTGAGGGGAGGAGAAGAGTCTCATCATAACCCGAGGTGTTCCTAGCTCTCGTGCGACACACATGAGAGCCAGCCAGGGTCATCCTACCATGGTCGACCACGATCCGTCACAGAACTCGTAGTGTATGTATGGGTCACACTGCTTGTATATCTTACTGTCGCGACTGCGTATAACAATGATGATAATGATCATGATCATAAAGATAATGATAATAGTGATAATGATGATAATGATAATGATCATGATGATAATGATAATGATAGTAATGTATATCTTTCTTTCGTGACTGCGTATAATGATAATGATCATGATAATGATAATAATGTTGTATATCTTCCTGTCGTGACTGTGTATAATAATAATGATAATGATCATGATAATGATAATAATGTTGTATATCTTCCTGTCGTGACTGCATGTAATAATGATGATATAATGATAATGATAACGAGGCTAATGATAACGATGATAATGATAATGGTGGTGATTATGATAATGATAACGATGATAATGATAATGATAGATGATAATGGTAATGTTAATGATGATGATGACAGTGATACACTCCAGGACGAGAGTAAAGTACGTGCTTGTGGCTGCTCGTTCTCGTGGGTGGTGTGTGTGTGTGTGTGTGTGTGTGTGTGTGTGGGGGTAGCAGTACAGCAGTGGTCGGTCTTGTAACATAAAACTGTTCGTGCCAGCCTGGCGGCGCAGTCGTAAATGTCCCAACTGTTGCCTCCACTGTGGAAACGCTATTAAGCTGTCACTGACGCACGGAAAAACAGCTTGGTGGGTGGGAGGTAGAACAGCCATGTCCTCTGTGGCTGGGAAGTATATACCATTAACCTGCTGGGCCTGGTGTGGGGACTGATGATGGTGGTGTGGGGACTGATGATCGTGGTGTGGCTGAGGGGACTGATGATGCTGGTGTGGGTGAGGGGGACACGTATGACGTACACCAAACATTGTCTTGTGGTTGGCTGTTATTTGGATCCATTTAGATTCCCTTGTGTCATGATGGCACACATGGTGTGACAGACATCATCATGTGGATCACCATCATCATGTGTTGGGTCTCCAGTGTTCAGACTACCCAGGTCTTTCTACATGTTCAGTACTTCACTGGACTTGGGGCCACCAAGTATGATTCTCAAAGGCTTCATTTTGCGTTTCTTCCTAGTCTGTTGATATAGCTTTGCTCTTGTGTGGGAGCAAAACTGGCGCGTGGTCATGTATTACAGAGCTAACATGAACTAAACCGGCGCGTGGTCATCTGTTAGAGACATAACATGAACTAAGTACATCAATTTGAACAATTCTGATATCTCCACCATAGTTAGGATTGTACCCTGCAACAGCTGTAAGACCTGTTGAGTCTATCTGTGCATTGTCGATGTAGTTTTTGCACGCACGCTGCAGCACATGGGACTGAGACGCCAAGATATTTCAAGAAGGAGACATAGTCAATCGGGTTTCCACCAACTGTCAACTTAGATGGTCCGTCGCTCCTGCAGCCGGTACCAGTTCGTCTACTGAAGACCTTAGATTCATCTGCAGATATGATGAAGCCAAGGCCTTCACAGGGTGTGTGTATGAAGTTAAGAATAGTTTGCATTTCACGATATGTTTTGGTATGTACGAGAATGTCATGAGCATAGCTGGCTGATATTTCTGGGACATTGTGGAATCGATTTCAGTAATGCATTGATCAGTACACTGAACAAAGTGGGGCTAAGTACCCCACCTTGAGGAGTGCCAAGCAGCGTGTCTTTAACTTCACTTTTGCTAATCTTGAAACAACACAGACGACTTTGTATTAGTTGGGCCCTTCTGTCCCGGATATTGCTGTGGTTATGATCTATAGGGCTGTCTTAATGCTCTGAAGAACTGGGTTAATGTTCTGTAGGACTGTGTTAATGTTTGGTAAAGACTGTGTTGATGTTCTGTAGGCCTGTGTTAATGCTGATAAGACTGTGGCGATGTTCTGTAGGGCTGTGTTAATGCTTTGTAAGACTGTGTTAATGCTTTGTAGGGCTGTGTTAATGCTTTGTAAGACTGTGGTAATGCTTTGTAAGACTGTATTGATGTTCTGTAGGGCTGTGTTAATGCTTTGTAAGACTGTGTTCATGCTTTGTAGGGCTGTGTTAATGCTTTGTAAGGCTGTGTTAATGTTTTGTGAGACTGTGTTGATGTTCTGTAGGGCTGTGTTAATGCTTTGTAAGACTGTTGATGTTCTGTAGGGCTTTGTTAATGCTTTGTAAGACTGTGTTCATGCTTTGTAGGGCTGTGTTAATGCTTTGTAAGACTGTGTTCATGCTTTGTAGGGCTGTGTTAATGCTTTGTAAGACTGTTGATGTTCTGTAGGGCTGTGTTAATGCTTTGTGAGACTGTGTTGATGTTCTGTAGGGCTGTGTTAATGCTTTGTGAGACTGTTAATGCTCCGTAGGAGTGTGCTAATGTGGTTGATGACCTTTCAGGATGTATTACTACAGTCCAGGGATGTGAAGCAACAGTTGAGGGATGTGTTGCTGATATGTAAGGCTATGTTGCCACGGGTTGAGTGGACGTAGCCGTGCCTTTGGGGCTAGGTTGCTGTTGAAATGGTTGTGCTTCATAGGTTGAAAACTTGGTCATCCAAGTAAGGGCTGTGTTGCTGTGTTTCATGGCTGTGTTGCTTTATTAGAGGTCTGTACTATTGGAGTTACTGGTTGTGGTACTCCACTTCACGGGTTGCGTGGCAGGAGAGAGTGTCATGTGTTCATATGGAAGCTGTGAATGCAGTTGGTGATGGCAGGGTAATGTTCAACATGGCGCAAGGGGACAGGGTTGGGAGGGCAGATAAATGGGAGGGAGAGAGGTATTAGCGGAGTAGGAAAGAGCGAGTAAAGGTGAAGGATCGGTAAATTGAAGGAAAAGGTATGGGCACAGAGGCGTCTCTTTAAGGAAAGAGATATAAAGAGACAGAATGTGGAACAGGGAGAGATGGACGTGTAGAGTCTCTTTAAGAAGAGAGAGAGAGAGAGAGAGAGAGAGAGAGAGAGAGAGAGAGAGAGAGAGAGAGAGAGAGAGAGAGAGAGAGAGAGAGAGAGAGAGAGAGAGTATGGAACGGGGAGAGGAGAGCAAGATGGGTGATGAGTGTAGAACGGTACCATGGATAGATTTGTAGATGGGAGAGGAGGGAGTGAGGAGGGAAGTAGAATCAGGGAGGGAGGTGAGGGACTTGGCAAGAGGAATAGGAAGGAGATAGAGGTGAAGGAGGGGAAGAGGATGGAGGTAAGGACAGGGGAAATACGCCTTATTATAACCTAATATCCCACAACTTCCATTGACCCTGGTGATGATGGAAGGCCTCCATCAACCTCTGACCCTCGACACCCGACAAGGTGGTCCTCCACATCTGGGCTGGCGTCCTTCACACACACACACACACACACACACACACACACACACCCTTCCGCTTGTCTTTCTCAGTAGCCCAGGTACCTTCCTTGGGCGCCCAGTGGTAAGGTTGCTACGGGTCTCTGAGGGATTGTGGTTCGTTTTACTACCCATGAGCCAGCACGGGCCCGCCCAGGGTCCGGCCCGCGAGGGTTTGAATCCTGGGAGCGGCAGTCAGCCCACAGTTAATCCCAAGTGTTTATCCTCCCTCCTATTAGGGCTGGTCGATAAACCGGTCACTGGCTTAGACTGGGGGATGCCATTTTAGATGTGGCGGGGTGGCGACGGGATCGGATGAAGGCAGCAAGTATGAATATGCACATGTGTATATATGTATATGCCTTTATATGTATATATATGTATACGTTGAAAATGTATAGGAATGTACATGGGCGTTTATGCATATACATGTGTATGTTGGTGGATTGGGCCATTCCTCGTCTGTTTCCTTGCGCTATCTCGCTGACGCGGGAGACGGCGATTAAGTATAAATAGATAGATAAATAAATAAATGAATATATAATATATATAATATAATATATATATATATATATATATATAATATATTTTTTTTCCAAAGAAGGAACAGTGAAGGGGGCCAGATGATGATATTCCCTCAAAGGTCCAGTCCTCTGTTAACGCTACCTTGCTAACGCGGGAAATGGCGAATAGTATGAATGAAAAATGAAATATATATATATATATATATATATATATATATATATATATATATATATATATATATATATATATATATATATATATATATATATATATGAAGTTAAGAGACTAGGTAACACGAGTGTGATTCACTCTCTCTGTAACCAACATACATACTTCTATAGTAACACCAAACTCATCGCTTCAATGTAAATATTCGTAGCAGAGTTAAACCAGCAGCATGAACGAAAAGCTACTGTCATGCAAGCGAGTTCAGAGAATCCGAAAACTTTGCCTAACATGAGAATCTATACAGGAACCAGGTGTAAATAATTTTGTCGACCCTCACCTCGTATGTTTGTACGTAAAGAAAACGAAGGTGAAGCCCCAGTTTAGGGGCACCACACAAATAACTTATGGATTACTAAGAAGTCCACTCCACTTTACTCCCAGTGTTAGGTTAGGTTTAATCCCTGGGTCAGGTTTTGGTACATTGGTCTTCATCCTGTGATGAAGGGCTGCGATGATCAGGGAAAATATGGGTCGAAATTAAGTGATATGCCGCGATGATCAGGGAAAATACGGGGTGAGTGAAACACTTCTAGAAATTAACTGAACGTATAGTCTTGCCTTACTGCCCCTCGCATCCTACGTAGATTCACGCTGTCTTGGATGTTATTTGAAGAATATTTGAATATTACGGTCTCGTTTGCATTCAGTTGCTGGGAGTGTTGTTCGCTGAGTGTGTTTACCTCCGCCACAGCCAGCAACCAATATGGCGGAAGATAACGATAGTGTTGTTGGTATATTTTGACTATAAGACTCAAAGATTAAGTTAAATCTCGAGTCGTGGGTGAAGGTAAGTGAGGATCTTATAGATTTTAGGTATGTCTAGCATTATGTCAATGACTTTGGCCGACATAATTCCCTTTATCAGCACAGCCCATCACCACCGATCTATTTCTCTCGTAAGACAGAAATGATGCTTTTAATGCTTTAAGTCGCCATTCGCACGTCTCTAATCCCATCTTTAATTAAATCGCCCTTCGCAAGTTCTCAATCTATGGTGGTGAATACGATCAGGCCGCTGGTATGCATTTGTTTCCGGCCCGTAAGTTAATGTTGTGGTGCTTTCACGAAGACGTGGGGCTTTACCAAGAGTGACCAGGGACTGGCAGTAGGAGGATGGGAAAACGAGAGAGGGAGAGAGGGAGACAGTTAGAAGTGTAGTCAGAAGGTTAGGCAGTAACTAATGAGATTATGACGAATTAGAAAAGGGATGTGGGAGGTTGGCCATGCATTAAGACTGGGGGGAAGTTAGCTGTATGAAGAAGTTATTTGGTTGACGCTCTAGCGAGTTAAAAAGAATTTAGACGAGACTTGGCAACGGAAGCGGAAATACGTAGGAGATTTTGTGGCACCGTAGATGGCAAGTTAGGTAGAGAGTAGGGTTGAGGGAAGAGTAATGGCGAGTTAGGACGTAGGATTAAGTTAGGGAAGTTAAGGGAGGTGGGGGAGGGGTGCCTGGCCAGGAAGGGTTAGGCTTGTGGCAACACTGTTGACGGATGTCGATAAACCAATGCCTCATTTGCATATGATGAATACTTTTATGAAGTTTCATTAATTTCCTGTCTGTATTATTACTCATAAGGTCGTGGGTGGGTTAAAGGGATCTTTTTTTTTTTTTTTTTTTTTTTTTTTTTTTTTTTCGAGAGAGAGAGAGAGAGAGAGAGAGAGAGAGAGAGAGAGAGAGAGAGAGAGAGAGAGAGAGAGAGAGAGGAGTGAGGGAGGGAGGAAACATAGTATGAGGAAGAGGAAGATAAATGAGGAATAGAGAATGGGAAAGACATACAAGTGAGGAGGGAAGACTGGCAGAGACAGACCAGAGTTAGACAGGTCAGGTGAGGCAGTGAGAGGCAGGTCAGGTGAGGCAGTGAGAGGCAGGTCAGGTGAGGCAGTGAGTGGCAGGTCAGGTGAGGCAGTGAGAGACAGGTCAGGTGAGGCAGAGAAGCAAGTCAGGTGAGGCAGTGAGAGACAGGTCATGTGAGGCAGTGAGAGACAGGTCATGTGAGGCTGTGAGAGGCAGGTCAGGTGAGGCAGTGAGAGACAGGTCAGGTGAGCCAGTGAGAAGCAGGTCAGGTGAGGCAGTGAGAGACAGGTCAGGTGAGGCAGTGAGAGACAGGTCAGGTGCGGCAGTGAGCAGCAGGTCAGGTGAGGCTGTGAGAGGCAGGTTGGGGGTGGGTGAGGTAGTGAGAGGTAAGGTTCGGCGAGGCAGTGAGAGGCAGGCTGGGGAGGAAACACAGCTGGTGATGGTCGTAGTAATTATGAGAGAGGCACATGTCAAGGCTTTTTTTTTGTGGGCGTGGCTTAACGGGGCGCCCCTGTGGTGGGTGGCTTTGTCACGGTGGGGGTGGCGCTGGGGTGGGCGGCACCACCCCTCTCCCGTCCTCCACACCTGTGGAGGTGAGGGAAGGGGAGGGAAAGGGAGGTGAGGTGGAGGGGAGGGAAAGGGAGGTGAGGTGGAGGGGAGCTTCGCCACACCGTTGTTGGTGTTGGCACTGGTGGAGTACATGGGGGCGCCCTCCTCTCACCCCTCCACTGTAACTAGCCTTGTGTACCGCTCGGCCGTCCTGTAACGTGTCTCCTGTACTGTACCCGTGAGGGCCTCTCAGCCCATCACTGTAACTCGCCTTATAGTCACCTGTATGTGTACTACTGTAGACCAGGCCATGGCGTGTGGCGGTAACCATGGCGTGTGTGGACGATGGGTGAACTGTGGGTGGGTCTAGGTGGGTGGGTGGGTGTTCTAGCGGTGTTGGTCGTAGATATAGTGATGTGGTGTGGTAGTGTGATGTGACGGTGATGGTGGTAGTGTGGTATGGTGGTAGTGTGGTGTGACGGTGATGGTGGTAGTGTGGTGTGACGGTGATGGTGGTAGTGTGATGTGACGGTGATGGTGGTAGTGTGATGTGACGGTGATGGTGGTAGTGTGGTGTGACGGTGATGGTGGTAGTGTGGTGTGACGGTGATGGTGGTAGTGTGGTGTGACGGTGATGGTGGTAATGTGGTGTGGTGGTGATGGTGGTAGTGTGATGTGACGGTGATGGTGGTAGTGTGGTGTGACGGTGATGGTGGTAGTGTGGTGTGACGGTGATGGTGGTAGTGTGGTGTGACGGTGATGGTGGTAATGTGGTGTGGTGGTGATGGTGGTAGTGTGATGTGACGGTGATGGTGGTAGTGTGGTGTGACGGTGATGGTGGTAGTGTGGTGTGGTGGTGATGGTGGTAGTGTGGTGTGACGGTGATGGTGGTAGTGTGGTGTGACGGTGATGGTGGTAGTGTGGTGTGACGGTGATGGTGGTAGTGTGGTGTGGTGGTGATGGTGGTAGTGTGGTGTGACGGTGATGGTGGTAGTGTGATGTGACGGTGATGGTGGTAGTGTGGTGTGACGGTGATGGTGGTAGTGTGGTGTGACGGTGATGGTGGTAGTGTGATGTGACGGTGATGGTGGTAGTGTGGTGTGACGGTGATGGTGGTAGTGTGATGTGACGGTGATGGTGGTAGTGTGGTGTGACGGTGATGGTGGTAGTGTGATGTGACGGTGATGGTGGTAGTGTGATGTGACGGTGATGGTGGTAGTGTGGTGTGACGGTGATGGTGGTAGTGTGGTGTGACGGTGATGGTGGTAGTGTGGTGTGGTGGTGCGTGTGGATGTGTTGTTTTCTGTGGCGGTGAGGCATGGCACAGAGCAAGGTGGAGGAGGTGGAGGAGGAGGAGGGAACTGGGAGAGATAGATAGTGGATGAGAAGTGAAATGCAGGGAGTAACGAAGTGGAGGTGAGGGCAGAAGTAAACACTAGGTGATAGCAACGAGAGAGAGAGGAGGAGAGATGGGAGGAGGGAGGAGGAGGAGGAGGAGGGTGTGAAGAGAGAGGTCAGGAGGGGAGACTAGTGAAGGTAGAGCAGAGTGGGAGGGTCAGGAGGGGAGACTAGTGAAGGTAGAGCGGAGTGGGAGGGTCAGGAGGGGAGACTAGTGAAGGTAGAGCGGAGTGGGAGGGTCAGGAGGGGAGAATCTGTTGTTGATGAAGGCAAGAGATGATCAGGAGAGAAGATGTAACATGACAGTGTGGCAGAGGGAGGGAAAGAGATTGTAGGATGTTGACGATGGAAGAAGATGGAGAGAAGGAGAAAGGTGATGATGAGGGAAGAGGGATAACAAGAAGATCAGATGATGCTAATTGGAAGAGAGAAAGACAAAGGGTGGATTATACGAGGATTCTGAGGAGAGAGGGACACAGGGGAATGCTGAGGTCGGAGGGGAGGGATGGATGGTGGAAGAGAAGGGACGGTGGGAGGGCAACGGAGCCAAGAATGGGACAGAAGGGACGACTGGATAACCATGGTAGACGAAGCAGAAGGTTGATAGGCGGAGAGGAATACTGGACAAGATGATGGGGGACAGATGGGCATGAGGGAGGATCAGATGATGACGAAGGGAGGAGGAAGGGACAGGAGGGTACAGGACATACAGGATGGGGCGCCCCTCCTCTGGCCTCTGGTTATGAACTATGATACGTAAGGGAGGAGACTCCTGGCTGACGCCTGTGTCATCATGAGCTTCACTACAGGAGATGACCTTCTGAATTTGACTTCTGGACTCCTCATCATGTGGTCATTCTGCCGCGCTTTCCCCTCTTGCCTGGCGGCCCCGGTTTCCCCGGCTGTCTGTGTCGTGTGGCGTCGCTGAGGCTGTCGTGGGCAGATCCCGCCGTCGGTCGCGGCCCCGGTTTCCCCGGCTGTCTGTGTCGTGTGGCGTCGCTGAGGCTGTCGTGGGCAGATCCCGCCGTCGGTCGCGCCCCGAGCGACCCTCCTCTTACCTCGGGAGGTCAGAGGGCGACCCATCACGCGTGACTGAGGCTGGTACCTGCTTCTCGTATGGTCGGCCATACACACACATTTCGTCTGGGGTCATCTGATTCATACATCTCGGGCCAGACACACACACACACACACACACACACACACACACACACACACAGCACGCACACAAGTTGGTAATACAGTCAATATAACGATAGCTTCCAGGGCCTTGTTGTGTCTTGGACCAACACAGATTTTATATTCGGCATCACTTTGTGTGGAGATACAGTAGCTGATAACAACCGATGTATTATCGATACAGTGTTACTTGTGACTGTATTGCCAGTTCGGGTTACCTCCACTGGGCAGGTGTTAACCCCCCCCCCCACTCCATATGGCAAATGGAAGGGGGTTGTGAAGTACACATTATCATGCCTCATGTTTCACATTATCATGCCTCATGTTTCACATTATCATGCCTCATGTTTCACATTATCATGCCTCATGTTCCACATTATCATGCCTCATGTTCCACATTATCATGCCTCATGTTTCACATTATCATGCCTCATGTTTCACATTATCATGCCTCATGTTTCACATTATCATGCCTCATGTTCCACATTATCATGCCTCATGTTTCACATTATCATGCCTCATGTTCCACATTATCATGCCTCATGTTCCACATTATCATGCCTCATGTTTCACATTATCATGCCTCCTGTTTCACATTATCATGCCTCATGTTTCACATTATCATGCCCCATGTTTCACATTATCATGCCTCATGTTTCACATTATCATGCCTCATGTTCCACATTATCATGCCCCATGTTCCACATTATCATGCCCCATGTTCCACATTATCATGCCCCATGTTCCACATTATCATGCCTCATGTTTCACATTATCATGCCCCATGTTTCACATTATCATGCCTCATGTTCCACATTATCATGCCTCATGTTTCACATTATCATGCCTCATGTTCCACATTATCATGCCTCATGTTCCACATTATCATGCCTCATGTTCCACATTATCATGCCTCATGTTCCACATTATCATGCCTCATTTTCCAAATTGTCATCCTACGAAATTTGATAGGCGCTCTGCCCAGTGACGTAGAAGCAGACAGACAAAACGGACGGTTGCGCTGTATTTAAGACTTAACGGATGATTGGATGATGATGGGCTGGTCGTGACTGGGGGGCCATGATTGGATGATGATGGGCTGGTCGTGACCGGGGGGGGGATGGTTGGATGATGATGGGCTGGTCGTTACTGAAGGGCCATGATTGGATGATGATGGGCTGGTCGTGACGGGGGGGGGTAGGTGGTTGGATGATGATGGGCTGGTCGTGACTGGGGGGGGCATGATTGGATGATGATGGGCTGGTCGTGACTGGGGGGGCATGATTGGATGATGATGGGCTGGTCGTGACTGGGGGGGGGGCATGATTGGATGATGATGGCTGGTCGTGACTGGGGGGGGGCATGATTGGATGATGATGGGCTGGTCGTGACTGGGGGGCATGATTGGATGATGATGGGCTGGTCGTGACGGGGGGGGGGGGGGGGTAGGTGGTTGGATGATGATGGGCTGGTCGTGACTGGGGGGGGCATGGTTGGATGATGATGGGCTGGTCGTGACTGGGGGGGGGGGGCATGATTGGATGATGATGGGCTGGTCGTGACTGGGGGGGGCATGATTGGATGATGATGGGCTGGTCGTGACTGGGGGGGTATGATTGGATGATGATGGGCTGGTCGTGACTGGGGGGGCATGATTGGATGATGATGGGCTGGTCGTGACTGGGGGGGCATGATTGGATGATGATGGGCTGGTCGTGACGGGGGGGGGTAGGTGGTTGGATGATGATGGGCTGGTCGTGACTGGGGGGGGCATGATTGGATGATGATGGGCTGGTCGTGACTGGGGGGGGGCATGATTGGATGATGATGGGCTGGTCGTGACGGGGGGGAGGTGGTTGGATGATGATGGGCTGGTCGTGACTGGGGGGGGCATGATTGGATGATGATGGGCTGGTCGTGACGGGGGGGGAGGTGGTTGGATGATGATGGGCTGATCGTGACTGGGGGGGGCATGATTGGATGATGATGGACTGGTCGTGACGGGGGGGGCATGATTGGATGATGATGGGCTGGTCGTGACTGGGGGGGGGGGGCATGATTGGATGATGATTGGAGGAGAGTTATACATGGAGAACTGGATGATGATAGTGACGAACTTCTGTGATAAGGGGGAGTGAAGGGGAAGGTGTGTTGATGATGCTTGGAAGAGAGGCGAGAGAGGGGAAATCAGACGATAGATAGGAGATAGACCGGAAGGAAGAGTAGATGATGGGAATATAGAACACAAGATGAGATGGTAGATTAGAAGACTGGGTAGAAGGTAGCGTAGATTAGCACATGGGAGTAGATATATGAAAGACGGAAGACCAGATGGTCTACGTCGAGGGTATCCTGCTGGAGGACAGTTACTGTCTCCTGTATTCCTCATCCCACAGAGACGAGACGGTAGGTAGGTAGGTAAGGCTCCTCCCTGCCTGCCTGCCACTCACTCCGGCACATCACCCAGCTGGGGAACCTAACCATGGGAGAACCCACAGAGGATCCTGGTGTAGACATGACATAGGAACTGAGTGAGAGTGTTGGGGGGGATGGGGAAACATGTTACCTTTGTAGACGCCGGATACTTCCTTTGGTAAGGGAGTCTCCCAGTCCACGTTATGATCTGGAGTTATAAGAAGACGTTAACATACGTGCAATATTAAACTATTATAAGAAGGCGTTAAGATACGTGCAATATTAAACTCATATAAGAAGACGTTAAGATACGTGCAATATTAAACTCATATAAGAAGGCGTTAAGATACGTGCAATATTAAACTATTATAAGAAGGCGTTAAGATACGTGCAATATTAAACTATTATAAGAAGGCGTTAAGATACGTGCAATATTAAACTCATATAAGAAGACGTTAAGATACGTGCAATATTAAACTATTATAAGAAGGCGTTAAGATACGTGCAATATTAAACTCATATAAGAAGGCGTTAAGATACGTGCAATATTAAACTCATATAAGAAGGCGTTAAGATACGTGCAATATTAAACTCATATAAGAAGGCGTTAAGATACGTGCAATATTAAACTATTATAAGAAGGCGTTAAGATACGTGCAATATTAAACTCATATAAGAAGACGTTAAGATACGTGCAATATTAAACTATTATAAGAAGGCGTTAAGATACGTGCAATATTAAACTCATATAAGAAGGCGTTAAGATACGTGCAATATTAAACCCTCATTCTTGAAGTGGATTGAATTGTTGTAACGCCTGAGACTAATTGTCCAGTCGGGGTTAAGGTGCATTAATGGTCTTTATAACACCAGTTGACGGTAGTTGACCAGAGTGTTCTGTAGCTCTGCTGCTGAAAAACCTCAGGTCATCCCTTGATTGATTTGATCCAGTCTCCCCGGCCTGGTTATTGTGGCGCCCATGCTCGTCCTGTTAGAGGTAGCGCAAAAGGATTACAGGGGGGTCACAAAGGGTCTTAGTCAGACCCTAGTGGGTTGATATTACATAAGATGTTACAGTTTGTATTTCAGTACATACATAGTTTCATATGGTACGTTTTACCGACCACATGCACAAAGTGGATACAAACTTAAAATGTCAGTTATCTTGTTATTAACAATAAGGTGTTATGACATTTCTTGCAGGGTTTGGTTTAGATCTATCCCTAAAAGTCTCTATATATCTTCATATTGTAAGACATAGTGTTCTAGTGTGTGTCCAGATCTTTGACCACAAACTTTACACTTCACATGATTAACATCTCCAGTTAGGTGAAAGCGCTTGTGATGCGTGATCCTACTTGTCTGTCAACTCATGCCGGTATTTCTGGTCATGTCTTCCTGTCTGATGTGAGGATAGCGCGTTTGATAACTGATCAGTCACAGAGTCTGAACCTTCTCTTAGGGAAAAATTATTTTATATCTCAGTCTTAAGGTTGAGGGACGAAACTGGTTTTGTTGCTGTTCTCTGTATTTGTAGTACTTCTTCTTCGATTTTTATCTAAGTTTGTTGAGCACAATTGAGCAGTGAGTGGATTGTAAGTGATTGGCACGATAAAGATGATGGGAGGAGAGGAAGGGAAGTGGAGGGAAGTGATGATGATGGGCAGAGAGGGACGGAAGCGAAGGACGGAGGGAGAGAGCAATGGTTGAAGAGTGATGGGATGGGCTTGGGAAGGTCGGATATGAGAAGAGAATGATGGAAGAAGAGGGACACACACACACACACGGGAGATTGTTTAATAGGGAGAAATGTATAGATGAAAAGATGGGATGATGATGAGAAGAAATGTACGGGAGAGAAAACTGAATGATGATAATAGGAGGAGAGAGTGGGCAAAGGGGAGATTAACCATGGGCGGTGGGAGAAGATACTGAGGAAGGAAGATTAAATGATGGCGATAGATAAGGGGGCTAGGATGGAATATGGGAAATGATAATCAGAGAGGGAGGAGAGGGAAGGGTTTAAGATGATGATAAAGAGAGTGAAGGAGAGGAATAACAGAAAAGAAGATGAGAATTTAAAAAGAAGAAGATATATACCGGGAGTAATCAGAGGACAAGTTAAGAAACAGTAAAACCTGGAAATAAGGAAGTTATAAGACGTAGATAAGAGATGGACCTGAGGAAGGGAGATAGTGAGAGAGATAGAGAGACATACAGAAGGTCAGGTGGAGAGATCTCTAGTTATGTATTATGTAGAACTATATTAGACCAGGGGGATAAAGGAGTATGCTGTCCTGGCTGAAGGAGGAGTGATAACCCCAGCAGAACGGTAGACGAGAAGAGGAGGTGGTGTGTGTGTGTGTGTGTGTGTGTGTGTGTGGGATGAGAGGCGGTGGTGGGGTGGAGGCTGGGAAGGCCAAAGGTGAGGTGCACGACCAGCAGGAGTGCCAGCCATCCACCCCGCTCCTCCTCCTCCTCCTGCCTGACCTGCTTGCCTGCTGGTGCAGGACACCCCAGCCACCTCAACCACTTTGAACTGCACGTCTAGCGAGGGTAGACAGGCGTACAGAGAAACGCTAGATGGCACATATTACCGATTGTCGTGGATAGATACACGTGAATTAGACAGGCATAGCTGGATAGACACGCTGTGACACAGACGCAGGTAAAGAGAGAGAGATAGAAAAGGAGAAGATAATGTGTAATAAAGCTAGTCTTGGGCGGTTGTCCTTGGAGTTGGTTAGGGGGAGAGGAGTCCTAGGTGTTGGAGATGCCACTAGAGAAATACTGGAAGAGGTCGGTGAATGGGTGGGAGGACCCGTCCGTGCTCTACACTGGCCGGGGACTCCTGAATGAGGGATGCCGCACCGCATCGGATCTTGAAAAGGATGTGGTGATCACGGTATTGTGCGTCGGCCTGTGAGGGATCTGGGGAGGCTGTGGTGAGGGGAGGAATGTGTAGGGTCGTCGCCCAGAGACGTGTGTGTGTGTGTGTGTGTGTGTATGTGTGTGTGTGTGTGTGTGTGTGTGTGTGTGTGTGTGTGTGTGTGTGTGTGGGTGTGTGTGTGTGTGTGTGGGTGGGTGGAGGGGAAGGCTGCGCGGAGGAACGAGCCCGCGAACCAACGGGAGATAACGGATGACATAAGAACCAGGAACGGAAGGGTTGAGGAAGAGGAGGAAGAGGAGGAGGAGAAGGAGAAGAGGGAGGCTGCGATAACAGATGATGTCACGTGACGCTGAGGGTCACAAAGATTCCCTTTCCATAAACATGAGACGCCAAGACATATTATCCCCCCACCCCGCCACCCTACTTCCCACTTGATCTGACCCTTAGAACAGGTCAGGTCAGGCCAGGTCCTCTAGGGCCTTCGTCATCCTCCGATGACCTCATCGCCCTCGTCATCGTCGTGTTCAGGACGAGCTGGTGACCTCCTCATTCTGGCCAGACTGATATTAGGTCAGCTGTCGTGTGTGGTGGAGCGTAGTCAAGACGGGCGTTTTATCATGGAATGTTCCCCTCCTTGTTGTCCAGCCCCGCACGGCTCACGGTCAATACACCCTGTTATACCCGAGCCCCTCCTGTACTCACTATCACTGCCTCATGTTCCCTATACTCACTATCACTGCCTCATGTTCACTTGGACGTAGTAAATTGCTCAGCGATCTTGACCTTTGAACTCTTGAAGGTCAAAGGCCGCCACCCCCGAGGGGCACCCCTCCCCCCCCCGTCACTACACCAACCGTGTTTTATCCATTTTTTTTTTTTTTTTTTTTTTTTTTTTTTTTGGTTCATTTCCCCGCCTCGCCCCTCGTCGTCCCGGCCACACGGGGGATCAGTGTGTAAAGCAGCGATAGATGGGACTCGAGAGCCGACGATGTGTGAGTGTGTGTGTGTTTGTGTGTGTGTGTGTCTGTGTGCCTCCTGCCTCCCACGCTCGAGGCCAGCAGCCAACCAGGTGAAATGTGATACTAATTGCCCTTACTACGAGAACACAGTTGACGAGGAAGGGAAGATTGTTCTCGGGGGGGGGGGGGTTTCCTCCTCGACATTTGACCTGCCAGCCAATCACCACCTCCTCTAACTATGGGCAGTTAGCCTATTACATTTAAAACGACTGGTTAGTGCATCAGATTGGGGAAGAGCAGTGTGGTTTCAGAAGTGGTAGAGGATGTGTGGATCAGGTGTTTGCTTTGAAGAATGTATGTGAGAAATACTTAGAAAAGCAAATGGATTTGTATGTAGCATTTATGGATCTGGAGAAGGCATATGATAGAGTTGATAGAGATGCTCTGTGGAAGGTATTAAGAGTATATGGTGTGGGAGGAAAGTTGTTAGAAGCAGTGAAAAGTTTTTATGGAGGATGTAAGGCATGTGTACGTGTAGGAAGAGAGGAAAGTGATTGGTTCTCAGTGAATGTAGGTTTGCGGCAGGGGTGTGTGATGTCTCCATGGTTGTTTAATTTGTTTATGGATGGGGTTGTTAGGGAGGTAAATGCAAGAGTTTTGGAAAGAGGGGCAAGTATGAAGTCTGTTGGGGATGAGAGAGCTTGGGAAGTGAGTCAGTTGTTGTTCGCTGATGATACAGCGCTGGTGGCGGATTCATGTGTGAAACTGCAGAAGCTGGTGACTGAGTTTGGTAAAGTGTGTGGAAGAAGAAAGTTAAGAGTAAATGTGAATAAGAGCAAGGTTATTAGGTACAGTAGGGTTGAGGGTCAAGTCAATTGGGAGGTGAGTTTGAATGGAGAAAAACTGGAGGAAGTGAAGTGTTTTAGATATCTGTGAGTGGATCTGGCAGCGGATGGAACCATGGAAGCGGAAGTGGATCATAGGGTGGGGGAGGGGGCGAAAATTCTGGGGGCCTTGAAGAATGTGTGGAAGTCGAGAACATTATCTCGGAAAGCAAAAATGGGTATGTTTGAAGGAATAGTGGTTCCAACAATGTTGTATGGTTGCGAGGCGTGGGCTATGGATAGAGTTGTGCGCAGGGGGATGGATGTGCTGGAAATGAGATGTTTGAGGACAATGTGTGGTGTGAGGTGGTTTGATCGAGTGAGTAACGTAAGGGTAAAAGAGATGTGTGGAAATAAAAAGAGCGTGGTTGAGAGAGCAGAAGAGGGTGTTTTGAAGTGGTTTGGGCACATGGAGAGAATGAGTGAGGAAAGATTGACCAAGAGGATATATGTGTCGGAGGTGGAGGGAACGAGGAGAAGAGGGAGACCAAATTGGAGGTGGAAAGATGGAGTGAAAAAGATTTTGTGTGATCGGGGCCTGAACATGCAGGAGGGTGAAAGGAGGGCAAGGAATAGAGTGAATTGGAGCGATGTGGTATACCGGGGTTGACGTGCTGTCAGTGGATTGAATCAAGGCATGTGAAGCGTCTGGGGTAAACCAGGGAAAGCTGTGTAGGTATGTATATTTGCGTGTGTGGACGTATGTATATACATGTGTATGGGGGGGGGGTGTTGGGCCATTTCTTTCGTCTGTTTCCTTGCGCTACCTCGCAAACGCGGGAGACAGCGACAAAGTATAATAAAAAATATAATAAATATATATATATATATATATATATATATATATATATATATATATATATATATATATATATATATTTATATTTCTTTTTTTTTTTTTTTTTTTTGCTTTGTCGCTGTCTCCCGCGTTTGCGAGGTAGCGCAAGGAAACAGACGAAAGAAATGGCCCAACCCACCCCCATACACATGCCTTGATTCAATCCACTGACAGCACGTCAACCCCGGTATACCACATCGCTCCAATTCACTCTATTCTTTGCCCTCCTTTCACCCTCCTGCATGTTCAGGCCCCGATCACACAAAATCTTTTTCACTCCATCTTTCCACCTCCAATTTGGTCTCCCTCTTCTCCTCGTTCCCTCCACCTCCGACACATATATCCTCTTGGTCAATCTTTCCTCACTCATTCTCTCCATGTGACCAAACCATTTCAAAACACCCTCTTCTGCTCTCTCAACCACGCTCTTTTTATTTCCACACATCTCTCTTACTCTTACGTTACTTACTCGATCAAACCACCTCACACCACACATTGTCCTCAAACATCTCATTTCCAGCACATCCATCCTCCTGCGCACAACTCTATCCATAGTCCACGCCTCGCAACCATACAACATTGTTGGAACCACTATTCCTTCAAACATACCCATTTTTGCTTTCCGAGATAATGTTCTCGACTTCCACACATTCTTCAAGGCTCCCAGAATTTTCGCCCACTCCCCCACCCTATGATCCACTTCCGTTTCCATGGTTCCATCCGCTGCCAGATCCACTCCCAGATATCTAAAACACTTTACTTCCTCCAGTTTTGCTCCATTCAAACTTACCTCCCAGTTGACTTGACCCTCAACCCTACTGTACCTAATAACCTTGCTCTTATTCACATTTACTCTTAACTTTCTTCTTTCACACACTTTACCAAACTCAGTCACCAGCTTCTGCAGTTTCTCACATGAATCAGCCACCAGCGCTGTATTATCAGCGAACAACAACTGACTCACTTCCCAAGCTCTCTCATCCCCAACAGACTTCATACTTGCCCCTCTTTCCAAAACTCTTGCATTCACCTCCCTAACAACCCCATTCATAAACAAATTAAACAACCATGGAGACATCACACACCCCTGCCGGAAACCTACATTCACTGAGAACCAATTACTTTCCTCTCTTCCTACACGTACACATGCCTTACATCCTCGATAAAAACTTTTCACTGCTTCTAACAACTTGCCTCCCACACCATATATTCTTAATACCTTCCACAGAGCATCTCTATCAACTCTATCATACAGAGCATCTCTATCAACTCTATCATATGCCTTCTCCAGATCCATAAATGCTACATACAAATCCATT
Organism: Panulirus ornatus; assembly: GCF_036320965.1. Classification (NCBI taxonomy): domain Eukaryota; kingdom Metazoa; phylum Arthropoda; class Malacostraca; order Decapoda; family Palinuridae; genus Panulirus; species Panulirus ornatus. The sequence continues at coordinate 15,646,427 of NC_092280.1, forward strand.
TCCTTTTCTAAGTATTTCTCACATACATTCTTCAAAGCAAACACGTGATCCACACATCCTCTACCACTTCTGAAACCACACTGTTAATTGACAGGCGCGCGAAAGAGAGACTTTTGGATGTTAATGTGCTGAGAGGTGCAACTGGAGGGATGTCTGATCATTATCTTGTGGAGGCTAAGGTGAAGATTTGTATGGGTTTTCAGAAAAGATGAGTGAATGTTGGGGTGAAGAGGGTGGTGAGAGTAAGTGAGCTTGGGAAGGAGACTTGTGTGAGGAAGTACCAGGAGAGACAGAATGGAAAAAGGTGAGAACAATGGAAGTAAGGGGAGTGGGGGAGGAATGGGATGTATTTAGGGAATCAGTGATGGATTGCGCAAAAGATGCTTGTGGCATGAGAAGAGTGGGAGGTGGGTTGATTAGAAAGGGTAGTGAGTGGTGGGATGAAGAAGTAAGATTATTAGTGAAAACGAAGAAAGAGGCATTTGGACGATTTTTGCAGGGAAAAAATGCAATTGAGTGGGAGATGTATAAAAGAAAGAGACAGGAGGTCAAGAGAAAGGTGCAAGAGGTGAAAAAGAGGGCAAATGAGAGTTGGGGTGAGAGAGTATCATTAAATTTTAGGGAGAATAAAAAGATGTTCTGGAAGGAGGTAAATAAAGTGCGTAAGACAAGGGAGCAAATGGGAACTTCAGTGAAGGGCGCAAATGGGGAGGTGATAACAAGTAGTTGTGATGTGAGAAGGAGATGGAGTGAGTATTTTGAAGGTTTGTTGAATGTGTTTGATGATAGAGTGGCAGATATAGGGTGTTTTGGTCGAGGTGGTGTGCAAAGTGAGAGGGTTAGGGAAAATGATTTGGTAAACAGAGAAGAGGTAGTAAAAGCTTTGCGGAAGATGAAAGCCGGCAAGGCAGCAGGTTTGGATGGTATTGCAGTGGAATTTATTAAAAAAGGGGGTGACTGTATTATTGACTGGTTGGTAAGGTTATTTAATGTATGTATGACTCATGGTGAGTTGCCTGAAGATTGGCGGAATGCGTGCATAGTGCCATTGTACAAAGGCAAAGGGGATAAGAGTGAGTGCTCAAATTACAGAGGTATAAGTTTGTTGAGTGTTCCTGGTAAATTATATGGGAGGATATTAATTGAGAGGGTGAAGGCATATATATTTATACATATGTATATATATATATATATATATATATATATATATATATATATATATATATATATATATATATATATATATATATATATTTCTTTCAAACTATTCGCCATTTCCCGCGTTAGCAAGGTAGCGTTAAGAATAGAGGACTGGGCTTCTGACGGAATATCCTCACCTGGCCCCCTTCTCTGTTCCCTCTTTTGGAAAATTAAAAGAAAATAGAAAAAAAAAAACCAAGAGGGGAGGATTTCCAGCCCCCCGCTCCCTCCCCTTTTAGTCGCCTTCTAGGACACGCAGGGAATACGTGGGAAGTATTCTTTCTCCCCATCCCCAGGGATATATATATATATATATATATATATATATATATATATATATATATATATATATATATATATATACACGAAGAAAGTGCATATGAACGCGCATCTTCATAGAACACACAAACCTCCAACAGCCAGGATCGAACCCGCTTGTTGCACAGGGGTCCCGGGTTCGATCCTGGCTCTTGGAGGTTTGTATGTTATATGATACATGTAATATATTATGATGCTAATTGGTATTATCATGTATATATAGTCACGTTATATCAATAAGTATTGACAGGACAGAACTTCTCTTCCCGCAAGCATAAACAAATAGACATACAGAGAGACAGACAGACAGACAGACAAACAGACAAACAAATAGACAGACAGACAGACAGACTGACAGACAGACAAATAGACAGACAGAGATAGACAGATAGTCAGACAGACAGACAGACAAATAGACAGACAGACAGAAAAATAGACAGACAGACAGAAAAATAGACAGACAGACAGACAGATAAATAGACAGACAGACAGACAGACAGACAGACAGACAGACAGACAGACAGACAGATAGACAGACAGACAGACAGACAGACAGACAAATAGACAGACAGACAGACAGACAGACAGACAGACAGACAAATAGACAGACAGACAGACAAATAGACAGACAGACAGACAGATAGACAGACAGACAGACAGACAGACAGACAAATAGACAGACAGACAGACAGACAGACAAATAGACAGACAGACAGACAGACAGACAAATAGACAGACAGACAGACAGACAAATAGACAGACAGACAGACAAATAGACAGACAGACAGACAGACAGACAGACAGACAGACAAATAGACAGACAGACAGACAGACAGACAGACAGACAGACAGACAGACAGACAGACAGACAAATAGACAGACAGACAGACAGACAAATAGACAGACAGACAGACAGACAGACAGACAAATAGACAGACAGACAGACAAATAGACAGACAGACAGACAAATAGACAGACAGACAGACAGACAGACAGACAGACAGACAGACAAATAGACAGACAGACAGACAGATAGACAAATAGACAGACAGACAGACAGACAAATAGACAGACAGACAGACAAATAGACAGACAGACAGACAGACAGACAGACAAATAGACAGACAGACAGACAAATAGACAGACAGACAGACAGACAAATAGACAGACAGACAGACAGACAGACAAATAGACAGACAGACAGACAAATAGACAGACAGACAGACAGACAAATAGACAGACAGACAGACAAATAGACAGACAGACAGACAGACAGACAAATAGACAGACAGACAGACAAATAGACAGACAGACAGACAAATAGACAGACAGACAGACAAATAGACAGACAGACAGACAGACAGACAGACAGACAGACAGACAAATAGACAGACAGACAGACAAATAGACAGACAGACAGACAAATAGACAGACAGACAGACAGACAGACAAATAGACAGACAGACAGACAAATAGACAGACAGACAGACAGACAAATAGACAGACAGACAGACAGACAAATAGACAGACAGACAGACAGACAAATAGACAGACAGACAGAAAAATAGACAGACAGACAGACAAATAGACAGACAGACAGACAAATAGACAGACAGACAGACAAATAGACAGACAGACAGACAAATAGACAGACAGACAGACAGACAGACAAATAGACAGACAGACAGACAAATAGACAGACAGACAGACAAATAGACAGACAGACAGAAAAATAGACAGACAGACAGACAGACAGACAGACAAATAGACAGACAGACAGACAAATAGACAGACAGACAGACAAATAGACAGACAGACAGACAAATAGACAGACAGACAGACAAATAGACAGACAGACAGACAGACAGACAAATAGACAGACAGACAGACAGACAGACAGACAAATAGACAGACAGACAGACAGACAGACAGACAAATAGACAGACAGACAGACAGACAGACAGACAAATAGACAGACAGACAGACAGACAGACAGACAAATAGACAGACAGACAGACAAATAGACAGACAGACAGACAAATAGACAGACAGACAGACAGACAGACAAATAGACAGACAGACAGACAGACAAATAGACAGACAGACAGACAGACAGACAGACAAATAGACAGACAGACAGACAGACAAATAGACAGACAGACAGAAAAATAGACAGACAGACAGAAAAATAGACAGACAGACAGACAGACAAATAGACAGACAGACAGACAAATAGACAGACAGACAGACAAATAGACAGACAGACAGACAGACAAATAGACAGACAGACAGACAGACAGACAGACAGACAAATAGACAGACAGACAGACAGACAGACAGACAAATAGACAGACAGACAGACAGACAAATAGACAGACAGACAGACAGACAGACAAATAGACAGACAGACAGACAGACAAATAGACAGACAGACAGACAGACAAATAGACAGACAGACAGACAAATAGACAGACAGACAGACAAATAGACAGACAGACAGACAGACAGACAGACAAATAGACAGACAGACAGAAAAATAGACAGACAGACAGACAGACAAATAGACAGACAGACAGACAAATAGACAGACAGACAGACAGACAGACAAATAGACAGACAGACAGACAAATAGACAGACAGACAGACAGACAAATAGACAGACAGACAGACAAATAGACAGACAGACAGACAGACAGACAAATAGACAGACAGACAGACAAATAGACAGACAGACAGACAAATAGACAGACAGACAGACAAATAGACAGACAGACAGACAGACAGACAGACAGACAGACAGAAAAATAGACAGACAGACAGACAGACAGACAAATAGACAGACAGACAGACAAATAGACAGACAGACAGACAAATAGACAGACAGACAGACAAATAGACAGACAGACAGACAAATAGACAGACAGACAGAAAAATAGACAGACAGACAGACAAATAGACAGACAGACAGACAGACAGACAGAAAAATAGACAGACAGACAGACAAATAGACAGACAGACAGACAAATAGACAGACAGACAGAAAAATAGACAGACAGACAGACAAATAGACAGACAGACAGACAAATAGACAGACAGACAGACAAATAGACAGACAGACAGACAAATAGACAGACAGACAGACAAATAGACAGACAGACAGACAGACAGACAGACAGACAGACAGACAAATAGACAGACAGACAGACAAATAGACAGACAGACAGACAAATAGACAGACAGACAGACAGACAGACAAATAGACAGACAGACAGACAGACAGACAAATAGACAGACAGACAGAAAAATAGACAGACAGACAGACATCCCGGGTTTCATCCTGGCTGTTGGAGGTTTGTATATTCTATGAAAGTGTGCGTTCATACACACCTTGTTCATATATATATATATATATATATATATATATATATATATATATATATATATATATATATATATATATATATATGCACGTACTTGTTCAGGGGGTTATGTATGTGGAGGTGATGTGTTTCAGGTCAGAGGGTGAGAGATTAAGGATCGCATCACTTGCGACACATATATCTTGCTGGTGGTGGCAGCACTTCTGTTGCCTGAGTCGGTTTTAATTAAATTGCTGGAGGGGAAAGGCCTGCTGTCTGGCTGGACCAATGATTTATTTCATTGTAACTTTTATTGGTTATCCCATATGAAGGATAGAACACAATCCCTCCCCCCCCCATCCCTTCCCTGTCCTTTGGTCCCTGATGTATATATATATGTATATATATATATATATATATATATATATATATATATATATATATATATATATATATATATATAAACGTTTATTTATATATATGTGTATATGAATGGATTGGTCGTTTTTCGTCTTTTTACTGGCGCCACCTCACCGACGCGGTAATCGTCGAACATAATAGATTGGTAAACAATATATATATATATATATATATATTCTTTCTTTTCTTTCTTTCAAACTATTCGCCATTTCCCGCGTTAGCGAGGTAGCGTTAAGAACAGAGGTCTGGGCCTTTTTTGGAATATCCTCACCTGGCCCCCTCTGTTCCTTCTTTTGGAAAATTAAAAAAAAACGAGAGGGGAGGATTTCCAGGATATATATATATATATATATATATATATATATATATATATATATATATATATATATATATATATATATATATATATATATATTATTTATTTTGGAAAGGATCACAATTTTGCGCGTGATCAAAATATTCCTACGAGTCCACGGGGAAAATGAAACACGAAAAGTTCCCAAGTGCACTTCCGTGTAATAATCACATCGTCAGGGGAGACACAAGAGAGAAATATAACAGTCAGTTGATATACATCGAAGAGACGAAGCTATATATATATATATATATATATATATATATATATATATATATATATATATATGTGTGTGTGTGTGTGTGTGTAGTGAGCTCGCACTATCATATACCACTTAATGCCCTTCATCAGCAAGGATTCGAACCGCTGCCATTTGTGTACGAGCTATAGCTTAGTCGTTAGCGTGCTCACCTCCCAAACATATGGTAGCCGTCCGAATCCTTGCTGTTGAAGGGCCTTATGTGATCATATATATATATATATATATATATATATATATATATATATATATATATATATATATATAGAGAGAGAGAGAGAGAGAGAGAGAGAGAGAGAGAGAGAGAGTAATGAAAAGCTACGAGAGATGTGTGGTAATGAAAAGAGCGTGGTTGAGAGAGCAGAAGAGGGTGTGTTGAAATGGTTTGGGCACATGGAGAGAATGAGTGAGGAAAGATTGACCAAGAGGATATATGTGTCAGAGGTGGAGGGAACGAGGAGAAGTGGGAGACCAAATTGGAGGTGGAAAGATGGAGTGAAAAAGATTTTGAGTGATCGGGGCCTGAACATGCCGGAGGGTGAAAGACGTGCAAGGAATAGAGTGAATTGGAACGATGTGGTATACCGGGGTCGACTTGCTGTCAATGGATTGAACCAGGGCATGTGAAGCGTCTGGGGTAAACCATGGAAAGTTTTGTGGGGCCTGGATGTGGAGAGGGAGCTGTGGTGTCGGTGCATTATACATGACAGCTAGAGACTGAGTGTAAAAGAATGTGGCCTTTGTTGTCTTTTCCTAGTGTTACCTTGCGCACATGCGGGGGAAGGGGGTTTTCATTTCATGTGTGGTGGAGGTGGCGACGGGAATGAATAAAGGCAGCAAATATGAATTATGTACATGTGTATATATGTATATGTCTGTATGTGTATATTTATGTATACGTTGAGATGTATAGGTATGTATATGTGCGTGTGTGGACGTGTATATATATACATGTGTATGTGGGTGGGTTGGACCATTCTTTTGTCTGTTTCCTTGCGCTACCTTTCTAACGCGGGAGAGAGCGACAAAGTATGAACGAAAAAAATAAAGATATATATATATATATATATATATATATATATATATATATATATATATATATATATATATATATATATATATATATATATATATATATATATATATGTATGTATATATATATATATATATGTATGTATATATATATATATATATATATATATATATATATATATATATATATATATATATATATATATATATATCTTTCATACTATTCTCCATTTCCCGCGTTAGCGAGGTAGCATTGAGAGCAGAGGACTGGACCTTTGAGGGAATATCCTCACCTCGCCCCCTTCTCTGTTCCTTCTTTTGAAAATAAAAAAAAAAAAAGAGAGGGGAGGATTTCCAGCCCCCCGCTCCCTCCCCTTTTAGTCGCCTTCTACAACACGCAGGGAATACGTGGGAAGTATTCTTTCTCCCCAATCCCCAGGGATAATATATATATATATATATATATATATATATATATATATATATATATATATATATATATATATATATAATTATATGATAGATGTATACACACAGTATATGAGAGGAAGACCTGCACCACATGCGGTAAGCACCGCTAGCAGGAGGTCATCTTTGACGACCCATGATGATGTGTCTCCTGCAGCAGTAGGGAGGGCCACACGTCTAAGGCTCTCCCTGGAGGCCAGGAAGGAGGCTGGCGGACGGAGGTGCTGTGTGGCGGTAATGCTGCCCGTCCGGCGTAACTCTGCGGGGCGGAGGAACTCACGCCCCAGTGGCCTAGAACTGAGAGGCCCATTTGTCACGAGGGGGAGTACTGCTGGTGCTGGTGCTGGTGCTGGGGTGTGGCTAAGGTGGGAGGAACTCGACCCGTTATGGTGGGGGCTCGCACGACGGCTGCTGCTGCTGCTGGAGACGTCGCCGGGGCACATCACCACCCGACGTAGGCCCTATGTGTCGTTGTTGTGGTTGTGGTTGTCTCTTTGTTGTTGTCGTCTTTGTTGTCGTTGTTGTCGATGTTGCATGTCCTACTCCTGCTGCTGTGTCGTACTGAAGGAGAGGTTAGGAACTTGAGCCAAAATATTGGAGGTTGGTTAGAGTTGTGTTTTTGTTGACCCCGACTCGTAAAAGTGGGAAAGGTTGGAAGAAGGTTGGAGTGAGAGGGAAAGGTTGGAGTGAGAGAGGGAAAATGGAAGAGGGACGACCAGAACTCCGCACCGTCGCTCTCTGTGGGAAGGAGGAGGACGTATAATAACGGTCAATCCTCGTGTGGCGAGTCTCCACACACAAGCTGCAGCAGCCAGTCGCTGAGAGGCAGGGATACGCACACACACACACACACACACACACACACACACACACACACACACGACAGCATGAGTTGAAATACTTAAAAGAGAGAGAGAGAGAGAGAGAGAGAGAGAGAGAGAGAGAGAGAGAGAGAGAGAGAGAGAGGAGGCTGCACTGTTGCCACGAGTGGCAGAGCAGGGCAGAGGTGCGGGTGGGGAAGCAGGCTGGGCGGAGGGGCACCGTCCGTGGATGAGGGTATGACGATGGGAGGGATAGATGAGGGAGGGATGGAAAGGAGGGAGCTCTGGAGGTGATTAGTGGAGTAGGGAGTGACGGAAGGGAGGGAGAGGCACGTACGGGGCCGGTGTGTGAGTACGGCCAGGCGCCCGTAGACGCTAGCGGGGTGAGGGAGGTGCCCAGTGAGGGAGGCGGGGAGGGAGTGGGGTGAGGCCAGGGGAGGGTGACGGGGGGAGAAAGGGAGGTAAAGGGAAAGAAAAGGAAGGGGGTGGAGGGTCGGCGAAAAGGGGGGGGGGTGTCCTTATGGTGTAATGGTCCTCACACAGTTATCGACCCTGGCCACACACACACACACACACACACACACACACCAGTCATTTGTTGACCCCACCAGGGACATGGGATGGCTTGAGGAGGGGCGACAGAGAAGGGACGGAGGTAGGAAGGAGGGAGTGAGCAAAAGAGGGAGTGTATGTGTAGGCAGAGATCAGACAGAGGAGTACTTAAGTAGTGGAGGAGGGGCAAGGGTGGGTGAGCAGGTTAAGTGAGGATAAGTTATGTAAAGTGACCTCTATCCCTCCGTGTCTGTAGAGTGGCTTGGCACACTGGGCTTCTACAGTGGGCTGGTACACTGCAGTGGTACAGTGACCCGCCGCAGTGGTACAGAATCGTGAATGATTACACGACGGTACAGTGGTCAAGACGGTACAGATGACTGAAGCTGGGTAGAGTGGGAGGGAGGACGTGCTGGTGCCTCCGTCAGGGAGGTGGTGTGGGAGGACGTGCTGGTACCTCCGTCAGGCAGGTGGTGTGGGAGGACGTGGTGGTACCTCCGTCAGGCAGGTGGTTTGGGAGGACGTGGTGGTACCTCCGTCAGGGAGGTGGTGTGGGAGGACGTGCTAGGCGGGACCCCTAGAGAAGAGGGCTTGGAGGCTGGCTGCTCCCCCGCCCACTCGTCCTTGACCATTTAGTACGACGGTACGACCCGTGGGCACGACGACCCGCCCTTTGGGCTCGACCCGTGAGGACCACATGGTATTCAAGGGTCGTACCGACCGTCGTGCTTAAGGTCGTGCCGTCACATTCAACAGGTCAGAGGCGTAGGAGCATCGTGTGTGGTGACCTGTTACGGCGACGCGACATGGGGTA
>NC_092280.1:15661024-15691024 GCF_036320965.1 Panulirus ornatus
CAGTGGTCACTGTCCTCGTCAAAGCACTGTTAATTGTCCTCGTCAAAGCACTGTTCACTGTCCTCGTCAAAGCACTAGTCACTGTCCTCGTCAAAGCAGTGTTCACTGTCCTCGTCAAAGCACTGGTCACTGTCCTCGTCAAAGCACTGTTCACTGTCCTCGTCAAAGCAGTGGTCACTGGCCTCGTCAAAGCAGTGGTCACTGTCCTCGTCAAAGCACTGGTCACTGTCCTCGTCAAAGCACTGATCACTGTCCTCGTCAAAGCAGTGTTCACTGTCCTCGTCAAAGCACTGGTCACTGTCCTCGTCAAAGCAGTGGTCACTGTCCTCGTCAAAGCACTGGTCACTGTCCTCGTCAAAGCACTGGTCACTGTCCTCGTCAAAGCAGTGGTCACTGTCCTCGTCAAAGCAGTGGTCACTGTCCTCGTCAAAGCACTGGTCACTGTCCTCGTCAAAGCACTGTTCACTGTCCTCGTCAAAGCACTGGTCACTGTCCTCGTCAAAGCACTGGTCACTGTCCTCGTCAAAGCATTGGTCACTGTCCTCGTCAAAGCACTGGTCACTGTCCTCGTCAAAGCACTGGTCACTGTCCTCGTCAAAGCGCTGGTCACTGTCCTCGTCAAAGCAGTGGTCACTGTCCTCGTCAAAGCACTGGTCACTGTCCTCGTCAAAGCAGTGGTCACTGTCCTCGTCAAAGCAGTGGTCACTGTCCTCGTCAAAGCACTGGTCACTGTCCTCGTCAAAGCACTGGTCACTGTCCTCGTGATCAGTCTCCTTTAAACGCGAGAGGTTTTTGATCAGGTCACCCCTCGCTTTTCTCTCTTCCGCGATGGTTAGAAACAAGGGCTTGTAACGTGTGATGATGATGATGGTGATGGCTGTGGTGTTGGGTGCCGGCCGCCCCTCCTCCTTTATTATCACTAACACCCCCCCCCCCCCCCCCAAGCAGCGGGTGACGGCCGCCCTGGCATACTCATCCCGATGAGAGAGAGAGAGAGAGAGAGAGAGAGAGAGAGAGAGAGAGAGAGAGAGAGAGAGAGAGGTGAGACATCTGTTTCCGCGCATCACAAACCTATTTCAAAATATCAACTTTTTTCCCCACCGCTAATATATTCATAGAATTCAGCCATGTGTGTGTGTGGGGGGGGAGTCTGTGGGGGGGGTCAGAGACCACAGGTAGGGTCTGTCATGGGAGTGTGGGGGGGAGGCTGTGGGGGAAGGGGGGTTAGAGACCACAGGTAAGGTGTGTCATGGGAGTGTGGGGGGGAGGCTGTGGGGGGAGGGGGGTTAGAGACCACAGGTAGGGTGTGTCATGGGAGTGTGGGGGAGGCTGTGGAGAGGTTAGAGACCACAGGTAGGGTGTGTCATGGGAGTGTGAGGGAGGCTGTGGAGAGGTTAGAGACCACAGGTAGGGTGTGTCATGGGAGTGTGGGGGAAGCTGTGTGGGGAGGGGTCAGAGACCGCAGGTAGGGTGTGTCATGGGAGTGTGGGGGAGGCTGTGGGGGGATTAGAGACCACAGGTAGGGTGTGTCATGGGAGTGTGGGGGAGGCTGTGGGGGGTTAGAGACCACAGGTAGGGTGTGTCATGGGAGTGTGGGGGAGGCTGTGGGGGTTAGAGACCACAGGTAGGGTGTGTCATGGGAGTGTGGGGGAAGCTGTGGGGGGCTTAGAGACCACAGGTAGGGTGTGTCATGGGAGTGTGGGGGAAGCTGTGGAGGGAGGTGTGTGAGGCGGGTAGGCGTGTGGGTGAGGGAGTCACTGTTGCAGGACCGGTCGCTCCCCCGCAGCTCCTCACAGACCGTCACTCGTCTCTGGCAGGCAGTCCCGTGTCCACCTTAGTGCTCACATGTGGTCATCTCCACCACCCTGTGTATTCCACTCCAATAACATATACCGTGTACCGTATACCGTATACCATGTACCGTATACCATGTATCGTTTACAGTATACCATATGCCGTATACTTTATGCAGTGTACCATATACCGTATACCATGTACCGTATACCATATACCGTATACCATATACCGTATACCATGTACCGTATACCATATACCGTATACCATGTGCCGTATACCATATGCCGTATACCGTATACTGTATACCTTGCCCGAACGAGGACGTCTTGCTGAGACTTTAATTCTTCTGGTGGAGACTATGATATATATGGTCTCATGGAATAACATATACTGGATAAAAAACGGTCTGTTCATACTCACGAATACAACAGATATACATGAGAAATGTCTGTCTATATTCTCGAATACAGCAGATATAGGTGAGAAATGTCTGTCTATCTTCACGAATACAACAGATATAGGTGAGAAATGTCTGTCTATATTCACAAATGCAAGATATAAACGAGAAATGTCTGTCTACATTCACGAATACAACAGATATACAAAAGAAATGTCTATGTATTTACGAATACAACATATATACATGAGAAATGTCTCTCTATATTTACGAATACAACAGATATGCACAAGATATGTCTGTCTATATTCACGAATACAACAGATATACACGAGAAATGTCCGTCTATATTCACGAATACAACAGATGTACACGAGAAATATGTCTATATTTACGAATACAACATATGCACGAGAAATGTCTGTCTATACTCACGAATACAACAGATATACGTGAGAAATGTCTGTCTATACTTACGAATACAACAGATATACGTGAGAAATGTCTGTCTACATTTACGAATACAACAGATATGCAAGAGAAATGTCTGTCTACATTTACGAATACAACAGATATGCACGAGAAAAGTCTGTCTATATTTACGAATACAACAGATGTACGTGAGAAATGTCTGTCTATATTCACGAATACAACAGATATGCACGAGAAAAGTCTGTCTATATTCACGAATACAACAGATATGCACGAGAAAAGTCTGTCTATATTCACGAATACAACAGATATGCACGAGAAAAGTCTGTCTATATTCACGAATACAACAGATATGCACGAGAAAAGTCTGTCTATATTCACGAATACAACAGATATACACGAGAAATGTCCGTCTATATTCACGAATACAGCAGATGTACACGAGGAAGTCTGTCTATATTCACGAATACAACAGATATGCACGAGAAATGTCCGTCTATATTCACGAATACAACAGATATGCACGAGAAAAGTCTGTCTATATTCACGAATACAACAGATGTACACGAGAAATGTCCGTCTATATTCACGAATACAACAGATATACACGAGAAAGTCTGTCTATATTCACGAATACAACAGATATGCACGAGAAAAGTCTGTCTGTAATTACCACTAGAATATCATGTCCATGTGTGAATACGAGACTGGACTTTGGGCAGGTAAGCCCTGCAGACCAGAGAGAGAGAGAGAGGAGAGGAGAGAGAGAGAGAGAGAGAGAGAGAGAGAGAGAGAGAGAGGAGAGGAGAGAGAGAGAGAGAGAGAGAATCTTTACCACCACAGCAGGTGATGGTCGGTAATGGTGTCAAAGTCTGTGTCCAGCCGTAAAAGTCTTTATCAATGATATATCTCTTAAACAGATAACCTGTTACTGTGTGTTTTTTTAACTTCTTTTTTTTTTTTTTTGAACATCCCTGGACATCTGTGAGGACCTTGTTCACTTCACTCGTCACAGTATAGCATCGTGCCCACTGATGGGTAACGGTACAGACACACACACACACACACACACACACACACACACACACACGCACACGTTAATATTCGTACGTAAGAAAGGCACTCCATATACGTAAGCAGGTGGCTGACTTGGTGGTATATTACGTTGACCAGCTGATGGTATACACTACGTTGACCAGCTGATGGTATACACTACGTTGACCAGCTGATGGTATACGCTACGTTAACCATCTGATGGTATACACTACGTTAACCATCTGATGGTGTATATTACGTTAACCATCTGTGATGGTGTATGTACGGTACAGTGGGTGGCGATGGGAGGTCATCTTGTAACCGGGGCTGAGAGTGGAGACTGTGTCAACATAAAATCAGGTCAGACGAGCGAGGGTTTGCACGAGAATTATAGCAATGGACAATTATACTCGCTTTACCGTCCACGCCTGACACTTTGAGGATGGGAAAAATTTATATATATACACACACTGCCCGTTGTCTGAGGGCTTAATTTGGCTATTTGGGTTGGAAAGAAAGAAAAGAGGAAAATACGGTAAACTGCCGTGACCCAGTTTGGCTCAAGGGCTAAAGTGGAAGCCGTTGACCTGGCGCGCCCCCAGGAGCAGTGGTGAGGGGGTAGACAGAGACCTTACTAGATATAGCCACTAGGGAATCTGCAGGTGAGATGACGTAGGTGCAGCGTATGTACGGGGCCATTACAGGTCTCCTTCCTGGCGGACTCAGAAGGGTTATAACTGGGGTCATTACTGTGTTATGGAGGTCAAGGGCTTCTTGTGGTGTCCCCCACCCCCACCTCTCGTTCCCCGCCATTACCTGGGTTATGGTGGTGTGTGTGTGTGTGTGTGTTGTGTTCGTGTGACCCCGTATTGTTATTCTAGTAGGTTGGTGGATGTGTGAGAGGGAGATGATGGAAGATTTCCTACACTTGATGACTCACAAGTGTTGGTGGTGTACGGTAGCGTTGTGACCCGTCATGCTATGAAGATATTTCCTGTGGTGGTTGATGAGGCTACGCGGCAACGCTGCTGGGGGGTGACGTGGGCACCCGAGCGCCGCCAGGCTCTGGCTCCTGGGTCGTCACGAGGGAGGGCAAGGATGGTGAGAGGTGTTGTGTGTGGAGGCGAGGTGTGGTGTGGTGTTGTGTGGCATGTTGTTGCGTGATTGGTGTGGTGTGGTGTGGCATGGTAGGTGAGGTGTGGTGTGGTGAGGCGTGGTAGGTGTGGTGTGGTGTGGTGTGAGGTGTGGTGTGGCGTGGTAGGTGTGGTGTGGCATGGTAGGTGAGGTGTGGTGTGGTGAGGCGTGGTAGGTGAGGTGTGGTGTGGTGTGAGATGTGGTGTGGCGTGGTAGGTGTGGTGTGGCATGGTAGGTGTGGTGAGGTGTAGTATGGCATGGTAGGTGCATGAGGCCACCACTGGCTGGGGAGGTGTTTCTGCAGGACCCTCGTGGGTACTGAGCCTGGTGAAGTTCTCTTAGGGTCTGAGAGATGGAAGCCTTTCACATCTGAGGATATGTGGGCCTCTCTCCCTCACTCACTCTCACTCTCTCCCTCTTATAGGGTAGTTAGAGAGAAAGAAAGGACGGGGCAAGGGAAGGTGAAGGGAAACCTGTAATGGAAGAGAGAGTTATAAACTGTTTGGTGTTGGGTTTGCGATGGATGTGGGGAAAATGTTGTGGAAATCTGTATTTTTCCCGTATTTCTGTATCCCCCCCCCCTCAGCAGACTGATGGAACTTGGGGTGGGGGTATAATATATGTGTAGAGGTGTCGTCGTTGTGTTGATAGTGACGGGAAGGGAGGAGAACGTCGCCAGGAACAGAGCTTACTGACTCCCTCGAAGCACGAAGACGAGTTCACATAAGCACAAGTAAAGACATTTACCATCACAGTGAGATGTGTGAAGTCAAACATGTATATGGAGGAAGTAATAAGATCAGCAGATTACATGATGTTGTAACTGCCACACTAAGGCTGGTTGGTACAAATTGGCGCTTTGCCCTGACTGGAGATGTTAAACGCCAGGGTAAATTATCGTTCCTCCTGGACACCGATGGATGATACAGTCCGGGAGGCTCCGGAAGAACTAAGGGTGTTCCATGTCAAGGTCTCTTCCTATATCGAGAGTCTGTGTAAATGTTACCTTCCAGGATATCTCACTCTCCTTCTCCTGGTTCCAGGATCTCTCACTCTCCTGGTTCCAGGATCTCACACTCTCCTTCTCCTGGTTCCAGGATCTCTCACTCTCCTGGTTCCAGGATCTCTCACTCTCCTTCTCCTGGTTCCAGGATCTCTCACTCTCCTTCTGGTTCCAGGATCTCACACTCTCCTTCTCCTGGTTCCAGGATCTCACAGTCTCCTTCTCCTGGTTCCAGAATCTCTCACTCTCCTTCTCCTGGTTCCAGGATCTCTCACTCTCCTTCTCCTGGTTCCAGGATCTCTCACTCTCCTTTCCCTGGTTCCAGGATCTCTCACTCTCCTTCTCCTGGTTCCAGGATCTCTCACTCTCCTTCTGGTTCCAGGATCTCTCACTCTCCTTCTGGTTCCAGGATCTCACACTCTCCTTCTCCTGGTTCCAGGATCTCTCACTCTCCTTCTCCTGGTTCCAGGATCTCTCACTCTCCTTCTGGTTCCAGGATCTCTCACTCTCCTTCTCCTGGTTCCAGGATCTCTCACTCTCCTTCTCCTGGTTCCAGGATCTCTCACTCTCCTTCTCCTGGTTCCAGGATCTCTCACTCTCCTTCTCCTGGTTCCAGGATCTCACACTCTCCTTCTCCTGGTTCCAGGATCTCTCACTCTCCTTCTCCTGGTTCCAGGATCTCTCACTCTCCTTCTCCTGGTTCCAGGATCTCTCACTCTCCTTCTCCTGGTTCCAGGATCTCTCACTCTCCTTCTCCTGGTTCCAGGATCTCTCACTCTCCTTCTCCTGGTTCACAGGGAACACAGGTATATGAGCAAGACAAGTGGCGGCAGCCAGTCCCACTCACCGCCTGTTGGTTGTGCAGAAGATGGTAGAGATACAGAGTTTGTTCATTGTGGAGTAAGGGTTCAGACACGTAATATGCTTTCCACGTACAGTGCTGCCCTGCTTGGCGAGGAACTGAACGTCCTCGTCTTCCATGGATGGCGCCCTTGTTAACGACTTTTCTCTCCTCCTTCAGGTAATGGCAGTAATGGGCGAGAGATCGGGAGAGAGTGCGTGGTGAGGGGGGTGTGTTTTCCCAGCCAGTCCACTTGGCACGGACATCCTGTAGAAGGTAAGACGGACACCTCCATCTGTATAGTGCCAGTATTGCTGAGAGACCCTCGTGTGATGCAGTGTTTACCCCCTGGGCATCTGTTGGTAAGCCGCTGTGATCGGCAACTTCATCTCCCCCACATGTTGCATGACGCAATGTCTTAAGGGCAATGTAGAAGACCAGGAAAATGTAACTAGGGAAAATCATCGTCTGACTAAAATATATCATCATCATCATCATCATCATCAGCGATCCATGAGGACAATATGTTGAGGAGGGAGGGATCCTGAAGTATGAGAGGGTGTGGTGCAGAGAGGCGGAAGGGACGGAGGGGGCAGCTGAAGATGATAAGGGAGAGAGGGGTTCAGTCAGGCCGGGAAATGAATTTACGGAGGAGAGAATCAGGTCTACTTTGAGGGGATCAGGAAAGATGGTGGAGTCTTGCCTCTTAGGCCAGGCACGGCCAGAGGATGAAGCAAGCGGAGGAGGGTGAGAGTGATAGCGGCTGTAATGAAGGAAGCAGAGGCGACGGGATCGAACTGATGTTATTGAACATGGAGAAGTTCAGTGTCATCCTAGTCTTCTGTGCTGTTGTAGATGACGTTATTTTTGTTTTTGTTTCTATGTTTACGGTCGTAGAACTGCGGGATGGGCAAAGGAGATGGAACAGCATTTACCCATACACATAGTTAAGATAAGGCCATTAAGAGCCAGTCTGTGTTTCCTGATTGTATTTACGCACGGGGTAGGAGGTGTGTGTGTGTGTGTGTGTGTGTGTGTGTGTGTGTGTGGAGTCGAGGAGTGGTGCATCAGGCAGATGGGATCATATTGAATCAAGATTGTGAGGAATGTCATTGTAGGGGAGACAGTAGGGGATATGGCGGGACTGCATAGTTGCTGGACACGTATGGCTGCTCGCTCACAATGATGGTACAGCTGGGAGATGGTAGTACAGCTGGGGCATGATGGTACAGCTGGGAGATGGTAGTACAGCTGGGGCATGATGGTACAGCTGTGGCATGATGGTAGTACACCTGTGGGATGATAGTGCAGCTGTGGGATGATAGTAGAGATGGGGATGATAGTACGGCTAGGGAATGTTTACAGCTGTGGGATGACAGCACATCTGTGCGATGATAGCACAGCTGTTGAATGACAGCATAGCTGTGAGATG
Source organism: Panulirus ornatus (assembly GCF_036320965.1). Taxonomy (NCBI): domain Eukaryota; kingdom Metazoa; phylum Arthropoda; class Malacostraca; order Decapoda; family Palinuridae; genus Panulirus; species Panulirus ornatus. The sequence goes on from NC_092280.1 coordinate 15,669,096, forward strand.
ACAGCACAGCTGTGGGATGACAGCACAGCTGTGGGATGAACACAATACACAAAAAAAGAGAAATGCTTTTGTGGTATTCAGGGATGTTTATGAGCATGTGAGAGTGGCAGGCCATCCACGTTTAACGTTATGGATGATGTTAATCTTCCACGTTTAACATTATGGATGATGTTAATCTTAAGGAGATTACTCGATCATTTCTGTACGTCTGGTAACAACATGGTCACGGGGGAGGGGGGGGGGGGGTTGAAACTGGTCATGAGGGAGTACTGCGTGTGTCAGTGTAGTGTGGGGGGTCAGCCACGGTAAGTGGTGCGGCATCACCCATCTGTGGTAGATGTGGTGTTTACACACACACACGCACTCGCACACGCACACAGTAGTGGAGGTTGGGAATGGTGTGTGTGTGTGTGAGGCATCAGTGTGTGAGAGTGATCATGTGGTGTGTGTGTGTGTGTGTGTGTGTGAGGCATCAGAGTGTGAGAGTGATCATGTGATGTGTGTGTGAGGCATCAGTGTGTGAGAGTGATCATGTGGTGTGTGTGTGTGTGTGTGTGTGTGTGTGTGTGAGGCATCAGAGTGTGAGAGTGATCATGTAGTGTGTGTGTGAGGCATCAGTGTGTGAGAGTGATCATGTGGTGTGTGTGTGAGGCATCAGTGTGTGAGAGTGATCATGTGGTGTGTGTGTGTGAGGCATCAGTGTGTGAGAGTGATCATGTGGTGTGTGTGTGAGGCACCAGTGTGTGAGAGTGATCATGTGGTGTGTGTGTGTGAGGCATCAGAGTGTGAGAGTGATCATGTGGTGTGTGTGTATGTGTGTGTGTGTGAGGCACCAGTGTGTGAGAGTGATCATGTGGTGTGTGTGTGTGAGGCATCAGAGTGTGAGAGTGATCATGTGGTGTGTGTGTATGTGTGTGTGTGTGAGGCACCAGCGTGTGAGAGTGATCATGTAGTGTGTGTGTGTGTGTGTGTGTGAGGCATCAGCGTGTGAGAGTGATCATGTGGTGGTCAGGTCGGGCTATAGGTCTTGCGGGGGGGCGGGGTGGAGGATGGTGTCGGGGCTGGACGTCCAGGATCCAAGCCCATTATCGAGTGTGTGTAAGTGACCACCAGGTAAGTTCGTGTGGAGTGGGAGAGGGTTCTGAGCGATGGTGGGTGGGTGTCGGGGGAGTGGTGGTGTGCGGGGCGAGGCATCATGACTCGCACGTCTGGTGAGGGAGGTGTGGCAGAGGTGAGGTGACCCCCAGTGTGTGGTCTGTCAGGGAAGGTACGGATTAGCTGGTATTAATCATGGTAAGGTACGGATTAGCTGGTATTAATCATGGTAAGGTACGGATTAACTGGTATTATTCATGGTAAGGTACGGATTAACTGGTATTATTCATGGTAAGGTACGGATTAACTGGTATTATTCATGGTAAGGTACGGATTAGGTGGTATTAATCATGGTAAGGTACGGATTAGCTGGTATTAATCATGGTAAGGTAGGAGAGGCAGGCAGGAGGTGTGAGGACCAGCGTGAGGGGTTAATGTTAACGAGAATATATGAAAATGATGCATGATTATATGAGGGACAGATTGAACGTGTGACGGGCTAGTGATGATGATGGTGATAGTGATAATGAGGAATGGTGACGATGGTGATGAGAATGATGGTGATGGGGACACGTTGGACATAGTGGAAGCGTTCACGTGATGTGATGAACGTTAGATCTGTAATCATCCATATATAAGAATGTTTGCCTCGCCCGCTGTGGTTGCATGGTGATGTAAATGGAAGAAAGATAGGATGAGCATGATTGATGCTACTGACGAAGGTATTGGTGTAGGGCCCTTTGGGTACCGCTACACATGCTCGGGGCCGGGTGTCGTACCGCTACACATGCTCGGGCCGGGTGTAGTACCGCTACACATGCTCGGGCCGGGTGTCGTACCGCTACACATGCTCGGGCCGGGTGTAGTACCGCTACACATGCTCGGGCCGGGTGTCGTACCGCTACACATGCTCGGGCCGGGTGTAGTACCGCTACACATGCTCGGGCCGGGTGTAGTACCGCTACACATGCTCGGGCCGGGTGTAGTACCGCTACACATGCTCGGGCCGGGTGTAGTACCGCTACACATGCTCGGGCCGGGTGTAGTACCGCTACACATGCTCGGGCCGGGTGTCGTAACGCTACACATGCTCGGGCCGGGTGTAGTACCGCTACACATGCTCGGGCCGGGTGTCGTATACCTGCCACGGGGGGAGTGTGTGGGAGACGGTCTGCCGAGCCATCAGGTCCCGTGTTCAGGGTGTGGAGAAGAAGAGAGGGTCACCTCCTCCCCCGAGGAAGGTCACCTCCCCCCCGAGGAAGGTCACCTCCTCCCCCGAGGAAGGTCACCTCCTCCCCCGAGGAAGGTCACCTCCTCCCCCGAGGAAGGTCACCTCCCCCCCGAGGAAGGTCACCTCCCCCCCGAGGAAGGTCACCTCCCCCCCCGAGGAAGGTCACCTCCTCCCCGAGGAAGGTCACCTCCCCCCCCGAGGAAGGTCACCTCCTCCCCGAGGAAGGTCACCTCCCCCCGAGGAAGGTCACCTCCTCCCCCGAGGAAGGTCACCTCCTCCCCCGAGGAAGGTCACCTCCTCCCCCGAGGAAGGTCACCTCCTCCCCCGAGGAAGGTCACCTCCTCCCCCGAGGAAGGTCACCTCCCCCCCGAGGAAGGTCACCTCCCCCCCGAGGAAGGTCACCTCCCCCCCGAGGAAGGTCACCTCCCCCCCGAGGAAGGTCACCTCCCCCCCGAGGAAGGTCACCTCCCCCCCGAGGAAGGTCACCTCCCCCCGAGGAAGGTCACCTCCCCCCCGAGGAAGGTCACCTCCCCCCGAAGGTCACCTCCCCCCGAGGAAGGTCACCTCCCCCCCGAAGGTCACCTCCCCCCGAGGAAGGTCACCTCCCCCCCGAGGAAGGTCACCTCCTCCCCCGAGGAAGGTCACCTCCCCCCCGAGGAAGGTCACCTCCCCCCGAGGAAGGTCACCTCCCCCCCCGAGGAAGGTCACCTCCACCAAGGAACTGGGGATGTACCGTTGTTATGCCGGACTGGGAAGCTGCAGGTGACCCGCTCAGCTGTAGACACGACGGTCTCTGTGACTGACGTAGTCTGAAAAACTAGTTGGAAATAACGTCGAGAGATATATTAGAATATCTAGGATGTGTCTTAAGACTTTCGAGCGATGGGAAGTTGGAGTGAGAGGCGGTGGAGTTACGAGTGAAGAAGTCACCCCGAGTGAGGTACAGGAGTGAGGAGGGATGATGGGTGGCTTGCATCGGCCTGCATTTTGCAGAAGCAGCTCGCGCGATGTCGCAGGACAAAAAGATGATAGAAAATGAGATGACTGGTCGATGTTACGAGAAAAATGGGAAGGTGGATTTAGGGAGGTATGGAAGAGTAAAGAAAACAGTGGCCAGGTGGATGGGGTTTGTCTTCGTGGGACGTGACAAGTGGCGTGCCACAAGGATCGACCTTACCACTGTTTATATGATGCAGCACCAGTGGGAGGAAGTGATGATGGTATGATTAGTGGGAGGAAGTGATGATGGTATGATTAGTGGGAGGAAGTGATGATGGTATGATTAGTGGGAGGAAGTGATGATGGTATGAGAGACATTGTAAGGGGAGCAGGGTGAGCCAGGAGCTTGGCGGAGACTGAGGAGATGATGTGTTAGTCACTGGTCGTTAGGTGGATTACACGGGTGGATGCGGTAGTGGAGGTCAGGATGATCTGATAAGTAAAGGTTGTAATAGAGTGATTAGTTAGGTCATGGTATAGTGATTAGTTAGGTCATGGTGTAGTGATTAGTTAGGTCATGGTGTAGTGATTAGTTAGGTCATGGTGTAGTGATTAGTTAGGTCATGGTGTAGTGATTAGTTAGGTCATGGTGTAGTGATTAGTTAGGTCATGGTGTCGTGATTAGTTAGGTCATGGTGTAGTGATTAGTTAGGTCATGGTGTAGTGATTAGTTAGGTCATGGTGTAGTGATTAGTTAGGTCATGGTGTAGTGATTAGTTAGGTCATGATGTAGTGATTAGTTAGGTCATGGTGTCGTGATTAGTTAGGTCATGGTGTCGTGATTAGTTAGGTCATGGTGTCGTGATTAGTTAGGTCATGGTGTCGTGATTAGTTAGGTCATGGTGTCGTGATTAGTTAGGTCATGGTGTAGTGATTAGTTAGGTCATGGTACAGTGCAGTCGGCAACACGGTTGTGATGCATGGGGATGTGTGAGGTATGGTTGTGGACGACGATATGTCGCGACCAATGCTTTTAACCTCATTCACCACGACAGTGTGTCCTTTGGCATCTGTTAACATAGCCTTTGACCCGACTCCTTAAGGATTAGGGTCGGAGGTCAGGCCAATCTGTTCAAGGTCACCAGCATTGTCCTCAAATAATTGGGTTAGAACATTTTTAGTGGGGAATTTTTGTCCCTGATATTTGTGTGTACAGCCAGATAAACCTGCCGGGATATTGTCAGAATATTATTGTGGGTCTTCTTCCCAGACGCTTCTATTTTTCCTGAGGTCCGCTGGGCCCCGTCTTCCACCTGGTGTCACCAGTTGTGGGGAGCCGGTCGCCTGGGCCGCTCTGCCGGAACGGACGAGATCTTCTGCAGCGATTGTTCCAACCAACCGTGAGGCTGATCCTAGACACCCACCCACCCGCCAGGCGACCCTTATATACACACTCGGTCCTCGCTATACGTCCCTCACTGTGCCGTCCTGCACAGCCACACGGTCCTCGCTATACGTCCCTCACTGTGCCGTCCTGCACAGCCACACGGTCCTCGCTACATGTCTCGCAGCCACTCGGTCCTCGCTATACGTCCCTCACTAGGCCGTCGTTGTCACACGGTCCTCGCCATACGTCCCTCACTGCGCTGTTGCAGCCACACGGTCCTCGCTATACGTCCCTCACTGTGCTGTTGCAGCCACACGGTCCTCGCTATACGTCCCTCACTGTGCTGTCGCAGCCACTCGGTCCTCGCTATACGTCCCTTACTGTGCTGTCGCAGCCACACGGTCCTCGCTATACGTCCCTCACTGTGCTGTCGCAGCCACACGGTCCTCGCTATACGTCCCTCACTGTGCTGTCGCAGCCACACGGTCCTCGCTATACGTCCCTCACTAGGCCGTCGTTGTCACACGGTCCTCGCTATACGTCCCTCACTGCGCTGTTGCAGCCACACGGTCCTCGCTATACGTCCCTCACTGTAATGTCGCAGCCACACGGTCCTCGCTATACGTCCCTCACTAGGCCGTCGTTGTCACACGGTCCTCGCTATACGTCCCTCACTGCGCTGTCGCAGCCACACGGTCCTCGCTATACGTCCCTCACTAGGCCGTCGTTGTCACACGGGCGTCATTACCCGGTCTTTGCTATACGGGCCTTGCTAGGTGGTAGGCACTACATGATCGTCGCCATATCGTCCCCCGCTATACGAGTTCCTGCATTTTACGTGCGCTCTGCACCCTCGTCTGCGCCACCGGCTGGAGGATGAGTAGGGAATGCATCCCCTCCAAAAAAAAATTTTTTGCCTCTATCTGTGGAAATCAAGGAACCCACTCAAGGTGACCCTAAACCCTGTAGATCTCTGAAGTCTCAACAACGTATTATGCAAATCAGAGGACCTGCTAATGGCAAGATCTCTGTCGGTAATCGTGTGATGCGTCGCTACGGGTGTTGGAGCCTTTCACGAGTGGCCACACTGACGGTGTAGACCCAGCCTCCATCACCTGTGATAGCGATGGAAAACACAACTTCCATGTGTCCTTCCTGGTGATTTGGTGGATAGTGTGGGGGCGGGTGTTCTGTGTGTGTGTGTGTGTGTGTGTGTGTGTGTGTGTGTGTGTGTGGGTGTGTGTGTGGATGGGGTGGAGGGGGACGGAGGACGAAATTAATAACAGAGACGAGGGCGGGGGGAAGGGGATGGGAAACAAGGATCTCGGGATGGGAAGGGAACGGAGAGATAGATTAGAAGGGAGAGAGGTATGAGGGAGGAGGAGTGGCGCAGAGGAGAGAGAGAGAGAGAGAGAGAGAGAGAGAGAGAGAGAGAGAGAGAGAGAGAGAGAGAGAGGAGAGAAGCGGCAGAGACATTGGGAATAGATTGAAAGGGACGTATGAAAAGGTTGAGGGAGATCGGAAGGTGAAAAGTGAGAGCAGAAGGAGAGGACTGAAAGGGGCATTTGGGAAGGGGCGAATGAAAGTGACAATCAAGAACAGAAGGGGTCTTCAAGGCGCGGGTGAGAGCGGTGACAAGTGAGAGGCAGCGGCATTGATACCTCCACTTTCGTATGTACGCGCGCACACCCGCGTCAGAAGCGTTAGGGGCTCGTCATCTAACACATTGTCCTGTTGTTCACCTGGTGTTAGGATGATGTGAGGCTCGTCACATAACACATTGTTCTTGTTCTCTGGTGTTAGGATGATGTGAGGCTCATCTAACACATTGTTCTTGTTCTCTGGTGTTAGGATGATGTGAGGCTCGTCACATAACACATTGTTCTTGTTCTCTGGTGTTAGGATGATGTGAGGCTCATCTAACACATTGTTCTTGTTCTCTGGTGTTAGGATGATGTGAGGCTCATCTAACACATTGTTCTTGTTCTCTGGTGTTAGGATGATGAGGCTCATCTAACACATTGTTCTTGTTCTCTAGTGTTAGGATGATTTGAGGCTCGTCATGTAACACATTGTTCTTGTTCTCTAGTGTTAGGATGATTTGAGGCTCGTCATGTAACACATTGTTCTTGTTCTCTGGTGTTAGGATGGTGTGAGGCTCGTCATGTAACACATTGTTCTTGTTCTCTAGTGTTAGGATGATGTGAGGCTCGTCACATAACACATTGTTCTTGTTCTCGGGTGTTAGGATGATGTGAGGCTCGTCACATAACACTTTGTTCTTGTTCTCTAGTGTTAGGATGATGTGAGGCTCGTCACATAACACATTGTTCTTGTTCTCTGGTGTTAGGATGATGTGAGGCTCGTCACATAACACATTGTTCTTGTTCTCTTGTGTTAGGATGATGTGAGGCTCGTCATGTAACACATTGTTCTTGTTCTCTAGTGTTAGGATGATTTGAGGCTCGTCATGTAACACATTGTTCTTGTTCTCTGGTGTTAGGATGATGTGAGGCTCGTCACATAACACATTGTTCTTGTTCTCTGGTGTTAGGATGGTGTGAGGTTCGTCATGTAACACATTGTTCTTGTTCTCTAGTGTTAGGATGATGTGAGGCTCGTCACATAACACATTGTTCTTGTTCTCGGGTGTTAGGATGATGTGAGGCTCGTCACATAACACATTGTTCTTGTTCTTGGGTGTTAGGATGATGTGAGGCTCGTCACATAACACATTGTGCTTGTTCTCTGGTGTTAGGATGATGTGAGGCTCGTCACGTAACACATTGTTCTTGTTCTCTGGTGTTAAGATAATGTGAGGCTCGTCACATAACACATTGTTCTTGTTCTCTGGTGTTAGGATGATGTGAGGCTCGTCACATAACACATTGTTCTTGTTCTCTGGTGTTAGGATGATGTGAGGCTCGTCATGTAACACATTGTTTTTGTTCTCTGGTGTTAGGATGATGTGAGGCTCGTCACGTAACACATTGTTCTTGTTCTCTGGTGTTAGGATGGTGTGAGGCTCGTCATGTAACACATTGTTCTTGTTCTCTAGTGTTAGGATGATGTGAGGCTCGTCACATAACACATTGTTCTTGTTCTCGGGTGTTAGGATGATGTGAGGCTCGTCACATAACACATTGTTCTTGTTCTCTGGTGTTAGGATGATGTGAGGCTCGTCACATAACACATTGTTCTTGTTCTCTGGTATTAGGATGATGTGAGGCTCGTCACATAACACATTGTTCTTGTTCTCTGGTGTTAAGATGATGTGAGGCTCGTCACATAACACATTGTTCTTGTTCTCTGGTGTTAAGATGATGTGAGGCTCGTCACATAACACATTGTTCTTGTTCTTTGGTGTTAGGATGATGTGGGGCTCGTCATGTAACACATTGTTCTTGTTCTCTGGTGTTAGTGATGGTCTTGGGATGGGGAGCAGACGGAGGGTAGGGAGACCCTGTAGGAAGGAACAAGGTAGATGAGAAGGTAGACTTATTAAGGAGGAAAGTAGATGGCAGGGTGACCTTATTTAGGACGAAGGTCGAGGTAGGAAAGCCTTGTCAAGGACGAAGGTAGTGAGGGAAGTGGACACCAGGGGCTCCTTAGAAAGGGCAAGGGATGAGAAAGGGCACGGTAGACAGGGGGTAGACAGGGGCAGACGAGGGGCTCGGTAGACAGGGGAGACGAGGGGCACGGTAGACAGGGGTAGACGGGGGAGACGAGGGGCACGGTAGACAGGGGAGACGAGGGGCACGGTAGACAGGAGTAGACAGGGCAGACGAGGGGCACGGTAGATAGGGGTAGACGGGCCAGACGAGGGGCACGGTAGACACGAGAAGGAAGGAGGATGGAAGAGACATTCAACTACGATGGAAGGGACAGTTTAGTGAGGAGAGGGAGGGAGGGAGGGTGTGTTAGAGGGTGGAGTGGGACGGGGGCTTGGGGGTCAAGTCTGGGTTCATGAGGTGAAGCGGAAGTAGGGTGTGGGAGGGATGAGGGAGTATGGAAGATGCAGGGTGATGTATGAGGGAGGCGGGGGTGTGGAGAGTGGGTGTGGAAGAGGAGGGAGGGAAGGAATGAAGGAAGGAAGGAGGGGAAACCTTCGTAGGTTGAGGGAAGGAAGGAAGGAAGAAGGGTGAACCTTCGTAGGTTGAGTGAGTGAAGGAGGTCATGGAAGGGGTGGTGCAGACGGTCAGACGTGTTGGCCATGTGAATTATGCATATTGTGGTCGAGCCGTTAATTCGTGCCGCGTCAGGCGGGAAACCTGCAGGACGTGAGGGGCCGGCGCGGCTGCTGGTGGGTCGGGGAGACGGGCAGAATGAAAGGTAGACTGATGGAAAGGCATAGACGGCGGGAGGGTGAAATGGACGGCAGGGAGAGAGAGAGAGAGAGAGAGGTGAGGGGTGAGGGATTATATCCCAGAGGAGAAGATGAAGGCAAGATTACCTCTGTGATTCTCAGATACACGTCTTCCCTCCTTCCTCACCGTGAATGGTGGGTGATGATCAGTGGGCATCACCAACCCGCCTCCACCACCTCCGCCGCCGCTGCTGCTACTGCTGCACCTCTTATGTAACCGGCTGAGGTCCGCGTCCAGCACAGGACTGCGATGAAGAGCGGAAAGTCAGAATTATAAAAAAGGGGGTAAAAAGAGAGAAAAACGAAACGTGAACACAATAGATGGAAGAAGAAACACTAGGGGATCTGTGTGTGTGTGTGTGTGTGTGTGTGTGTGTGTGTGTGTGTGTGTAGTACCAGTTATGATAAGCCCAACCCGAGCAGTATTGGTGTGTTAACACTGTGGCTGGTTGATGGGTCACGCCCTCGCATGAACACTACTAAGTCTGGATATAATAAAATATCAATATTATGTAATATTATATAACAATATAATATAATGTCATGTAATGTAATGTAATGTAACATAATGATATGATGTAATATAATATGATCCTACAGTACGGGAAGATAACCTTGTCAGAATGACCATCGTCTCTGAAAATTAGTCGGTTTTGAAGCAAGGCAGATGTTGTCTCTGTCCGTTTATGTCTTGCTCATTTGTCCAGTTGGTTGATTCACATGGAGGGATTTAAGAGATGGAGATAGCTAGAGGGAGACGGAGAGATGGACATAGCTAGAGGGAGACGGAGAGATGGAGATAGCTAGAAGGAGACGGAGAGGACATAGGCAGATCGAGGGAGATGGTGATAGATAGTGAGGGAGGAAAAGAAAGTGGGAGGAGGAGGAGGAAGGGAGGAACACATAAGTGGTGTGGTTGGAGGCAGAGCCTGGGTGCCTGGTCGTATGGTCTAGTACCTCAGTGTTGGTGGAGTCAGTGGCAGCGTTACACAGTAGCTGACGTGTGAGATGACCGGTCGAGTGTGGGGCTCCTCTGACCTTTAGTGTCATTACGTTTGACCTTTCGCTAATTAGACTGACCTTGTTTTGTCATAATACACCTGAGTATGTACCACGAAGAAAGCTGGTTTTTTTTTTTTAATTCTTTGAGAGAGAGAGAGAGAGAGAGAGAGAGAGAGAGAGAGAGAGAGAGAGAGAGAGAGAGAGAGAGAGAGCCAGAAACTGTCACATGCATCTGTACACACCAGTCTGTCATTTCAGACTATGTTCTTTTTCCTCTCCTCTAACCACCCTATCTATCTATCTGTTTATATATAAATAAGTGTATATATATATATATATATATATATATATATATATATATATATATATATATATATATATATATATACATATACACAAAGAATTATTACCGTAATATTAATGAAGATCTATACAAATTGGATAGTTATATTGCTGATAAAACTTTGTAAACCATTCCCCTTCTTGTCACATAATAACCTTATGATACGCTCGTTGTCTGTCTTGGACAGTCACGTGTTTACCAAATGGCATCCTAGCTACGTCTCTTTGTTGTATATCAGCAGACTTATATTTCTTCCTTGTGTCTCCTCTGATGATGTGATTATTACACGAAAGTGCACGTGGGAACTTATCGTGTTTCATTTTCCCCGTGGACGCAGGAATATATATATATATATATATATATATATATATATATATATATATATATATATATATATATATATATATATATATATTATCCCTGGGGATAGTGGAGAAAGAATACTTCCCACGTATTCCCTGCGTGTCGTAGAAGGCGACTAAAAGGGGAGGGAGCGGGTGGCTGGAAATCCTCCCCTTTCTTGTTTTTTTTTTAATTTTCCAAAAGAAGGAACAGAGAAGGGGGTCAGGTGAGGATATTCCCTCTAAGGCCCAGTTCTCTGTTCTTAAAGCACCTCGCTATCGCGGGAAATGGCAAATAGTATGAAAAAAAAAAAAAAAAAAAAAAAATATATATATATATATATATATATATATATATATATATATATATATATATATATATATATATATATTAGGTACAGTAGGGTTAAGGGTCAAGTCAATTGGGAGGTGAGTTTGAATGGAGAAAAACTGGAGGAAGTGAAGTGTTTTAGATATCTGGGAGTGGATCTGGCAGCGGATGGAACCATGGAAGCGGAAGTGGATCATAGGGTGGGGGAGGGGGCGAAAATTCTGGGGGCCTTGAAGAATGTGTGGAAGTCGAGAACATTATCTCGGAAAGCAAAAATGGGTATGTTTGAAGGAATAGTGGTTCCAACAATGTTGTATGGTTGCGAGGCGTGGGCTATGGATAGAGTTGTGCGCAGGAGGATGGATGTGCTGGAAATGAGATGTTTGAGGACAATGTGTGGTGTGAGGTGGTTTGATCGAGTGAGTAACGTAAGGGTAAGAGAGATGTGTGGAAATAAAAAGAGCGTGGTTGAGAGAGCAGAAGAGGGTGTTTTGAAGTGGTTTGGGCACATGGAGAGAATGAGTGAGGAAAGATTGACCAAGAGGATATGTGTCGGAGGTGGAGGGAACGAGGAGAAGAGGGAAACCAAATTGGAGGTGGAAAGATGGAGTGAAAAAGATTATGTGTGATCGGGGCCTGAACATGCAGGAGGGTGAAAGGAGGGCAAGGAATAGAGTGAATTGGAGCGATGTGGTATACCGGGGTTGACGTGCTGTCAGTGGATTGAATCAAGGCATGTGAAGCGTCTGGGGTAAACCATGGAAAGCTGTGTAGGTATGTATATTTGCGTGTGTGGACGTATGTATATACATGTGTATGGGGGGGGTTGGGCCATTTCTTTCGTCTGTTTCCTTGCGCTACCTCGCAAACGCGGGAGACAGCGACAAAGTATAAAAAAAAAAAAAAATATGTATTATCCCTGGGGATAGGGAAGAAAGAATACTTCCCACGTATTCCCTGCGTGTCGTAGAAGGCGACGAAAAGGGGAGGGAGCTGGTGGCTGGAAATCCTCCCCTCTCTTTCATAATTTTCCAAAATAAGGAAAGGAGAGGTGGACCAGGTGAGGATATACCCTCTTAGGCTCACTCCTCTGTTCTTAACGCTACCTCTCTAATGCAGGATAGGGCGAATATTTATGAAAAAAGTATATATATATATATATATATATATATATATATATATATATATATATATATATATATATATTTATTTATTTATTTTATTGCTTTGTCGCTGTCTCCCGCGTTTGCGAGGTAGCGCAAGGAAACAGACGAAAGAAATGGCCCAACCCACCCCCATACACATGTATATACATACTTCCACACACGCAAATATACATACCTACACAGCTTTCCATGGTTTACCCCAGACGCTTCACATGCCCTGATTCAATCCACTGACAGCACGTCAACCCCGGTATACCACATCGATCCAATTCACTCTATTCCTTGCCCTCCTTTCACCCTCCTGCATGTTCAGGCCCCAATCACACAAAATCTTTTTCACTCCATCTTTCCACCTCCAATTTGGTCTCCCGCTTCTCCTAGTTCCCTCCACCTCCGACACATATATCCTCTTGGTTAATCTTTCCTCACTCATTCTCTCCATGTGCCCAAACCATTTCAAAACACCCTCTTCTGCTATCTCAACCACGCTCTTTTTATTTCCACACATCTCTCTTACCCTTACGTTACTTACTCGATCAAACCACCTCACACCACACATTGTTCTCAAACATCTCATTTCCAGCACATCCATCCTCCTGCGCACAACTCTATCCATAGCCCACGCCTCGCAACCATACAACATTGTTGGAACCACTATTCCTTCAAACATACCCATTCTTGCTTTCCGAGATAATGTTCTCGACTTCCACACATTCTTCAAGGCTCCCAGGATTTTCGCCCCCTCCCCTACCCTATGATCCACTTCCGCTTCCATGGTTCCATCCGCTGCCAGATCCACTCACAGATATCTAAAACACTTTACTTCCTCCAGTTTTTCTCCATTCAAACTTACCTCCCAGTTGACTTGACCCTCAACCCTACTGTACCTAATAACCTTATATATATATATATATATATATATATATATATATATATATATATATATATATATATATATATATATGTGTGTGTGTGTGTGTGTGTGTATATATATATATATATATATATATATATATATATATATATATATATATATATATACAGTTCGCCATTTCCCGCTTTAGTGAGGTAGCGTTAAGAACAGAGGACTGAGCATTTGAGGGAATACCTTCACTTGGCCCCCTTCTCTGTTCCTTCTTTTGGAAAAATAAAAATGGGAGGGGAAGACTTCCATTCCCCGCTTCCTCCTCTTTTAGTCACCGTCTACGACACGCAGGGAATACGTGGGACGTATTCTTTTTCCCCTGTCCTCAGGGATATATATATATATATATTTCTTTCAAACTATTTGCCATTTCCCGCGTTAGCGAGGTAGCGTTAAGAATAGAGGACTGGGCCTTTGAGGGAATATTCTCACCTGGCCCCCTTCTCTGTTCCTTCTTTTGGAAAATGAAAAAAATAATGAAAGGGGAGGATTTCCAGCCCCCCGCTCCCTCCCCTTTTAGTTGCCTTCTACGACACGCAGGGAATACGTGGGAAGTATTCTTTCTCCCCTATTCCCAGGGATATATATATATATATATATATATATATATATATATATATATATATATATATATATATATATATATATATATGAGAGGGAGAGTCATGTCAAGCCCCAAGTCCTCTTCATTCATATTCCTGCTGTTTATATCCTGCCATATATATATATATATATGTATATATATATATATATATATATATATATATATATATATATATATATATATATATATATATATTTTTTTTTTTTTTTTTCTTTCAAACTATTCGCCATTTCCCGCGTTAGCGAGGTAGCGTTAAGAACAGAGAACTGGGCCTTTGAGGGAATATCGTCACCTGGCCCCCTTCTCTGTTCATTCTTTTGGAAAACTAAAAAAAAATAATGAGAGGGGAGGATTTCCAGCCCCCCCGCTCCCTCCCCTTTTAATCGCCTTCTACGACACGCAGGGAATACGTGGGAAGTATTCTTTCTCTCCTATCCCCAGGGATAATATATATATATATATATATATATATATATATATATATATATATATATATATATATATATATATATGAGAGGGAGAGTCATGTCAAGCCCCAAGTCCTCTTCACATTCATATTCCTGCTGTTTATATCCTGCCACACTGTGTTCATATCGACTTCCTTCACTGTGATCCTTCCTCATCACTTGGCATTTATTCGGGTTAGAATATACGTATCAACCATTCATCAGGCTATCTTTGGAGTGTGTGTCTAGGTCCCATTGTAAATAGATGCAATCCTCCTCTATCTGTGTCACTCATGACCTGGGCATCATCCGCATACATATTCAGGTTGGGGCCTGATCCTTCTTGTAAGTGCTTGACGTGGATCACGAAGAACAATGGGTGCAGGACAGAGCCCTGCCGCACGCCACATGTCCACACGGCTCCTCTCTCATTCATGAATTGTTCTTTTCCACCAAGGTGTGTGTGTGTGTGTGTGTGTGTGTTGTGTGTGTGTGTGTGTGTGTGATTACTATTTGTGTGTTACGGGGAGAAAGTTTTACACTCGTGTTACCTCGTCTCTTGATATATATATATATATATATATATATATATATATATATATATATATATATATATATATATATATATATATATATATATTCCTTCTTATCTTTTTCTCAAGTTGTCTGAATATGTGATCTTCCTCCTACATTTTCATTTTTATATATTGTGGTTTCATGGACATAGACACTCCATCGTAAGCCACAGGTGTGTGTGTGTGTGTGTGTGTGTAGCCAGCCAGATATGTCTTAAGGTGTAGCGCACGTGACGTGCCTCACCAGTCCCGTGGTCGTCCAGCACCACACACCATCACCACCGTATTTCAGCGCCGTAATGAACGTGGCAGTATTACTGAGAGGTACCTCGCAAATTCCCGGCATATATCTCCACGTCATATTCTTCAGTGACCAGAATGTATAATGCTATAGTGAGCGGAGGAGAATGAGTGGGTAGCGCACCGCGCTTCCCTTCCCTTCCTTCCCCCTCTCCACCCGTGCTTCCTCCTCCTCTACACACCACAGCGCCCCGCGCGCCGGCCGGCCTCGCTCCTGCCCACTCCGTCTCTTTTGTCTTCAGTGGTCTCGCCCGGGCTGAAGGCCTTGCAGCAGTGGTCTTCTCTTCAGTTCCCTCGTTCTTAAGCTTCCCTCGCACCGGGGCTCTTCCATCAGTGGGCTTTTGTATCAGTGTTTTATCCTCACGTTTTCATACCATCATAATGCGTTTTGTGCCCGCGTGTTCTGCTTGTGGGTGAAACACTAGGTTTTCAGGCCAATACAATATTTTCTTTATATGCTTTTTAATGCTGGTTGGCTGTTTGGTTCCTGGTCTCGTCTTGTCTCGGTTTTTAAAGACAGTATCAACTTTAATGCAGTGGCTTCAGTTACGGTGTCAGTAAATGAGTTTTTTGTGTGTCATCAGCAATAAAGAGAATTATCTATCTATCTCTCTGTCTGTCGTAGGTGACTAAAAGGGGAGGGAGCGGGGGGCTGGAAAACCTCCCATCCATTTTTTTTTTTTTTTACTTTCCCGGAAGGAACAGAGAAGGGGGCCAATTGAGAATATTCCCTCTTTGACTCAGTTCTGTGTTCTTAACGCTACCTCACTAACGCGGGAAATGGCGATTATATATATATATATATATATATATATATATATATATATATATATATATATATATATATATATATATATATCATTTTCTTTTCATGGCTTATATTTTCAGTGATTTCTTTCCTCATATTTGTAAATACAGTTTTCAAATTATCTTCATTTGTTTTTTGCTTATATCTGTGCATTATTTCTTGTCATTGTTTGTCTTAACCCGGATCATATTATGTCTGGTTCCATAAGTAAGAAACACCATTAAAGTGTGGACAAGTCCTTGTTTCACATCAGCTTACAGGGAGTGGGTTCCGCATGTGTGTGTGTGTGTGTGTGTGTGTTTCAGGGAAGTTATGGAGGCTGTATGGATGCGATCCAGGCCATTACTTTAGGAGTGCAGTAAAGATGAAGTTTTGATAATTAATTAGGTAGACATAGATAGATAGACAATAGATATATATAGACAGATGGATAGGTAGACAGATAGATAGATACGTAGACAGATAGATAGACAATAGATAGATAGATAGGTAGACATAGATAGATAGGTAGACACATAGATAGATATATTTTTCACTTTTTAGTGTATTGATTTTTCATTTGTGTTTTTCCCTCTGTTTGTTTATGTGTTTAACTTGTACAATGGTATCGTTTGTATGTTGTTTATGTCACCACATGTCTTTTGTTTACACTGTGCATTTGTTCATACCTGGGTTTATTTGCACAGTGCTTTTATGTGGACATGTTTTTTTGTTTAGATTAATTGTATTTGTAACTTTTTATGTTTTGTTTATATTGACTTTATTTGTAACTTTTTATGTTGCCTTAATTCGCAAAGACTTTTTTTTTGTTACTCAGATCTTGTGTTGATCGCCATCAACACTTGGCTTAGAGAGTCTCTGTCTACCATTGTTCTGGATAATGTTGTGGTTATTACTGCATTATGTTGTGGTTGTGGTTATCACTGCATTATGTTGTGGTTGTGGTTATTATTGCATTATGTTGTGGTTGTGGTTATCATTGCATTATGTTGTGGTTGTGGTTATCATTGCATTATGTTGTGGTTGTGGTTATCATTGCATTATGCTGTGGTTGTGGTTATCATTGCATTATGTTGTGGTTGTGGTTATCACTGCATTATGTTGTGGTTGTGGTTATTACTGCATTATGTTGTGGTTGTGGTTATCATTGCATTATATTGTGGTTGTGGTTATCACTGCATTATGTTGTGGTTGTGGTTATCATTGCATTATGTTGTGGTTGTGATTATTACTGCATTATGTTGTGGTTGTGGTTATAATTGCATTAAGTTGTGGTTGTGATTATTACTGCATTATGTTGTGGTTGTGATTATTACTGCATTATGTTGTGGTTATCATTGCATTATGTTGTGGTTGTGGTTATCATTGCATTATGTTGTGGTTATCATTGCATTATGTTGTGGTTGTGATTATTACTGCATTATGTTGTGGTTGTGATTATTACTGCATTATGTTGTGGTTGTGGTTATCATTGCATTATGTTGTGGTTGTGATTATTACTGCATTATGTTGTGGTTGTGGTTATCATTTCATTATGTTGTGGTTGTGGTTATCATTGCATTATGTTGTGGTTGTGGTTATCATTGCATTATGTTGTGGTTGTGGTTATCACTGCATTATGTTGTGGTTGTGGTTATCATTGCATTATGTTGTGGTTGTGGTTATCATTGCATTATGTTGTGGTTGTGGTTATCACTGCATTATGTTGTGGTTGTGGTTATCACTGCATTATGTTGTGGTTGTGGTTATCATTGCATTATGTTGTGGTTATCATTGCATTATGTTGTGGTTGTGGTTATCATTGCATTATGTTGTGGTTGTGGTTATCACTGCATTATGTTGTGGTTGTGGTTATCATTGCATTATGTTGTGGTTATCATTGCATTATGTTGTGGTTATCATTGCATTATGTTGTGGTTGTGGTTATCATTGCATTATGTTGTGGTTGTGGTTATCATTGCATTATGTTGTGGTTGTGGTTAACATTGCATTATGTTGTGGTTGTGGTTATCATTGCATTATGTTGTGGTTGTGGTTATCATTGCATTATGTTGTGGTTGTGGTTATCACTGCATTATGTTGTGGTTGTGGTTATCATTGCATTATGTTGTGGTTGTCATTGCATTATGTTGTGGGTGTGGTTATCATTGCATTATGTTGTGGTTATCATTGCATTATGTTGTGGGTGTGGTTATCATTGCATTATGTTGTGGTTATCATTGCATTATGTTGTGGTTGTGGTTATCATTGCATTATGTTGTGGTTGTGGTTATCATTGCATTATGTTGTGGTTGTGGTTATCATTGCATTATGTTGTGGTTATCATTGCATTATGTTGTGGTTGTGGTTATCATTGCATTATGTTGTGGTTGTGGTTATCATTGCATTATGTTGTGGTTATCATTGCATTATGTTGTGGTTGTGGTTATCATTGCATTATGTTGTGGTTGTGGTTATCACTGCATTATGTTGTGGTTGTGGTTATCACTGCATTATGTTGTGGTTGTGGTTATCACTGCATTATTTTGTGGTTTTGGTTATCACTGCATTATGTTGTGGTTGTGGTTATCATTGCATTATATTGTGGTTGTGGTTATCACTGCATTATGTTGTGGTTGTGGTTATCACTGCATTATGTTGTGGTTGTGGTTATCATTGCATTATGTTGTGGTTGTGGTTATCATTGCATTATGTTGTGGTTGTGGTTATCATTGCATTATGTTGTGGTTGTGGTTATCATTGCATTATGTTGTGGTTGTGGTTATCACTGCATTATGTTGTGGTTGTGGTTATCACTGCATTATGTTGTGGTTGTGGTTATCATTGCATTATGTTGTGGTTATCATTGCATTATGTTGTGGTTGTGGTTATCATTGCATTATGTTGTGGTTATCATTGCATTATGTTGTGGTTGTGGTTATCACTGCATTATGTTGTGGTTGTGGTTATCATTGCATTATGTTGTGGTTATCATTGCATTATGTTGTAGTTATCATTGCATTATGTTGTGGTTATCATTGCATTATGTTGTGGTTGTGGTTATCATTGCATTATGTTGTGGTTGTGGTTATCATTGCATTATGTTGTGGTTGTGGTTATCATTGCATTATGTTGTGGTTGTGGTTATCACTGCATTATGTTGTGGTTGTGGTTATCACTGCATTATTTTGTGGTTGTGGTTATCACTGCATTATGTTGTGGTTGTGGTTATCATTGCATTATATTGTGGTTGTGGTTATCACTGCATTATGTTGTGGTTGTGGTTATCACTGCATTATGTTGTGGTTGTGGTTATCATTGCATTATGTTGTGGTTGTGGTTATCATTGCATTATGTTGTGGTTGTGGTTATCATTGCATTATGTTGTGGTTGTGGTTATCATTGCATTATGTTGTGGTTGTGGTTATCACTGCATTATGTTGTGGTTGTGGTTATCACTGCATTATGTTGTGGTTGTGGTTATCATTGCATTATGTTGTGGTTGTGGTTATCATTGCATTATGTTGTTGTGGTTATCACTGCATTATGTTGTGGTTGTGGTTATCATTGCATTATGTTGTGGTTATCATTGCATTATGTTGTGGTTGTGGTTATCATTGCATTATATTGTGGTTGTGGTTATCATTGCATTATGTTGTGGTTGTGGTTATCATTGCATTATGTTGTGGTTGTGGTTATCATTGCATTATGTTGTGGTTGTGGTTATCATTGCATTATGTTGTGGTTGTGGTTATCACTGCATTATGTTGTGGTTGTGGTTATCATTGCATTATGTTGTGGTTATCACTGCATTATGTTGTGGTTGTGGTTATCATTGCATTGTTGTGGTTATCATTGCATCATGTTGTGGTTGTGGTTATCATTGCATTATGTTGTGGTTATCATTGCATTATGTTGTGGTTGTGGTTATCATTGCATTATGTTGTGGTTATCATTGCATTATGTTGTGGTTGTGGTTATCATTGCATTATGTTGTGGTTGTGGTTATCATTGCATTATGTTGTGGTTGTGGTTATCACTGCATTATGTTGTGGTTGTGGTTATCACTGCATTATGTTGTGGTTGTGGTTATCATTGCATTATGTTGTGGTTATCATTGCATTATGTTGTGGTTGTGGTTATCATTGCATTATGTTGTGGTTATCATTGCATTATGTTGTGGTTGTGGTTATCACTGCATTATGTTGTGGTTGTAGTTATCATTGCATTATGTTGTGGTTATCATTGCATTATGTTGTGGTTGTGGTTATCATTGCATTATGTTGTGGTTGTGGTTATCATTGCATTATGTTGTGGTTGTGGTTATCACTGCATAATGTTGTGGTTGTGGTTATCATTGCATTATGTTGTGGTTGTGGTTATCATTGCATTATGTTGTGGTTGTGGTTATCATTGCATTATGTTGTGGTTGTGGTTATCACTGCATTATGTTGTGGTTGTGGTTATCACTGCATTATGTTGTGGTTGTGGTTATCACTGCATTATGTTGTGGTTGTGGTTATCATTGCATTATGTTGTGGTTATCATTGCATTATGTTTTGGTTGTGGTTATCATTGCATTATGTTGTGGTTATCATTGCATTATGTTGTGGTTGTGGTTATCACTGCATTATGTTGTGGTTGTGGTTATCATTGCATTATGTTGTGGTTGTGGTTATCACTGCATTATGTTGTGGTTGTGGTTATCACTGCATTATGTTGTGGTTGTGGTTATCACTGGCTAGTATTTCTTATCCCGATCAACACTTCTGTTGTGTGATACAGTCCGTTAACCCTCCTACCTTTAACTACTTACCTGGCAGTACATCTTTACCTACTTACCTGGTAGTACATTTATACCTACTTACCTATCAGTACATCTTTACTTTTTTACCTGTTAGTACATCTTTACCTACTTACCTGTCAGTTCATCTTTACCTACTTACCTGGCAGTTCACCTTTACCTACTTACCTGGCAGTTCACCTTTACCTACTTACCTGGCAGTGCATCTTTACCTACTTACCTGTCAGTTCACCTTTACCTACTTACCTGGCAGTTCACCTTTACCTACTTACCTGGCAGTACATCTTTACGTACTTACCTGGCAGTTCACCTTTACCTACTTACCTGGCAGTACATCTTTACCTACTTACCTGGTAGTACATCTTTACCTACTTACCTGGCAGTACATCTTTACCTACTTACCTGGCAGTTCCCCTTTACCTACTTACCTGGCAGTTCACCTTTACCTACTTACCTGGCAGTACATCTTTACCTAATTACCTGGCAGTTGACCTTTACCTACTTACCTGGTAGTACATCTTTACCTACTTACCTGGCAGTACATCTTTACCTACTTACCTGGCAGTTCACCTTTACCTACTTACCTAGCAGTACATCTTTACCTTCTTACCTGGTATTGCATCTTTACCTACTTACCTGGCAGTTCACCTTTACCTACTTACCTGGCAGTACATCTTTACCTTCTTACCTGGTATTGCATCTTTACCTACTTACCTGGCAGTACATCTTTACCTACTTACCTGGCAGTTCACCTTTACCTACTTACCTGGCAGTACATCTTTACCTACGTACCTGGCAGTTCACCTTTACCTACTTACCTAGCAGTACATCTTTACCTTCTTACCTGGTATTGCATCTTTACCTACTTACCTGGCAGTACATCTTTACCTACTTACCTGGCAGTACATCTTTACCTACTTACCTAGCAGTTCATCTTTACCTACTTACCTAGCAGTGCATCTTTACCTTCTTACCTGGTATTGCATCTTTACCTACTTACCTGGCAGTACATCTTTACCTACTTACCTAGCAGTATATCTTTACCTACTTACCTGGCAGTTCATCTTTACCTACTTACCTGGCAGTTCATCTTTACCTACTTACCTAGCAGTACATCTTGACCTACCTACCTAGCAGTATATCTTTACCTACTTACCTAGCAGTACATCATTACCTACTTACCTGGGAATACATCTTACTTAACTACAAACCCACTTTCCTACCCACTTACATACCTACATACACACATGCATACCTAAATACATACATACGTAAATACATAGACAT